>NC_059219.1:5701019-5943411 GCF_020615455.1 Coregonus clupeaformis
AGCCCAGGCTGCTTCTTTCTGCTGGGGACGCAGATGTCAAGGTTGGTATGCCAGGCCCCTGGTGAGGGCAAGGCAAGGCTCCAACCTCCAACTGGGGCTTAGCATGACCTGTAGGAGAGACTGTTGGCCCGCTGCCTGGCCTGCTAGACCGCTAGGATAGCACCTCCTCTTCCTTCTCCTCCTCCTCCTCCTGACCCCATGGAAAAAACAACACAAGCAATGGCACTTCCAGATACTGGATTCAGACATCACTGTCAGACAAAGGAAAGGGAACGATGGTTTCCAATACATATTTGCAGTATTCAATTACCAATAATTAGTTTCCCTCTGTCTCTGTCTTTCACAGATGGCAATGCTGTCGTGTAGGAGAGGTAGATTGTATTAGCAACAGGGAGAGACTGCTCATGGACTGGATTCTGTGCCAGAACGCTTGATTTATCCTCCTGGATCCCAAATTCTAAACATAACACTTCAGCCTGCCAGCATATAAACTGGGAGTGGAAATTAAGGCCATGCTTATGAAAAAGTGAACAAGAAATCTGTAAACAAGGATAGATATAATTCCAGTTTATTAAAACAATATTTAGTCACTATAATCTGGAAAACTGTATAATAGGCTGTTCTGTCTGTATCAAGAGATTTATATCTAAACGGCTCTCCAACATTTTTGCTGAGCTGAGTTAAGGAGAATGAAATACAAATGTAAGAACTTTTCATTTCATACAGTTTTAAATGAAATATCCCATTTGAGACCAACTACATACAGTGGGGAAAAAAAGTATTTAGTCAGTCACCAATTGTGCAAGTTCTCCCACTTAAAAAGATGAGAGAGGCCTGTAATTTTCATCATAGGTACACGCCAACTATGACAGACAAAATGAGGGTAAATAATCCAGAAAATCACATTGTAGGATTTTTAATGAATTTATTTGCAAATTATGGTGGAAAATAAGTATTTGGTCAATAATAAAAGTTTCTCAATACTTTGTTATATACCCTTTGTTGGCAATGACACAGGTCAAACGTTTTCTGTAAGTCTTCACAAGGTTTTCTACACACTGTTGCTGGTATTTTGGCCCATTCCTCCATGCAGATCTCCTCTAGAGCAGTGATGTTTTAGGGCTGTCGCTGGGCAACACGGACTTTCAACACCCTCCAAAGATTTTCTATGGGGTTGAGATCTGGAGACTGGCTAGGCCACTCCAGGACCTTGAAATGCTTCTTACGAAGCCACTCCTTCTTTGCCCGGGCGGTGTGTTTGGGATCATTGTCATGCTGAAAGACCCAGCCCGTTTCATCTTCAATGCCCTTGCTGATGGAAGGGAGGTTTTCTCTCAAAATCTCACGATACATGGCCCCATTCATTCTTTCCTTTACACAGATCAGTTGTCCTGGTCCCTTTGCAGAAAAAACAGCCCCAAAGCATGATGTTTCCACCCCCATGCTTCACAGTAGGTATGGTGTTCTTTGGATGCAACTCAGCATTCTTTGTCCTCCAAACACGACAAGTTGAGTTTTTACCAAAAAGTTCTATTTTGGTTTCATCTGACCATATGACATTCTCCCAATTCTCTTCTGGATGATCCAAATGCACTCTAGCAAACTTCAGACGGGCCTGGACATGTACTGGCTTAAGCAGGGGACACGTCTTGCACTGCAGGATTTGAGTCCCTGGCGGCGTAGTGTGTTTCTGATGGTAGGCTTTGTAACTTTGGTCCCAGCTCTCTGCAGGTCATTCACTAGGTCCCCCCATGTGGTTCTTGGATTTTTGCTCACCGTTCTTGTGATCATTTTGACCCCACGGGGTGAGCTCTTGCATGGAGCCCCAGATCGAGGGAGATTATCAGTGGTCTTGTATGTCTTCCATTTCCTAATAATTGCTCCCACAGTTGATTTCTTCAAACCAAGCTGCTTACCTATTGCAAATTCAGTCTTCCCAGCCTGGTGCAGGTCTACAATTTTGTTTCTGGTGTCCTTTGACAGCTCTTTGGTCTTGGCCATAGTGGAGTTTGGAGTGTGACTGTTTGAGGTTGTGGACAGGTGTCTTTTATACTGATAACAAGTTCAAACAGGTGCCATTAATACAGGTAACGAGTGGAGGACAGAGGAGCCTCTTAAAGAAGAAGTTACAGGTCTGTGAGAGACAGAAATCTTGCTTGTTTGTAGGTGACCAAATACTTATTTTCCACCATAATTTGCAAATAAATTCATTAAAAATCCTACAATGTGATTTTATGGAATTTTTTTTCTCAATTTGTCTGTCATAGTTGACGTTTACCTATGATGAAAATGACAGGCCTCTCTCATCTTTTTAAGTGGGAGAACTTGCACAATTGGTGGCTGACTAAATACTTTTTTTCCCCACTGTACACCCATCAAAACAAAATGAAAGGCCAGTACTGTGTATGAGACAGACAAGGGACTTCCCAGCGTAGACTAGGTCCGCCCAGGCCTCAGTAACAGCAGACAGAACTAACCTAAAGAGGCCATCTGTTGACCTGAGCCTAGCTACTAAGCTCTGGACCATATCAACACACCTGCATCTTGCTCTGATGGAGTCCTCCACACCAGACCTGGGTTCAAACCACATGTATTTTCTTTCAAATAGTTTGAGCGTTTGATTGAGGCTGTCTAAAGTGCCAGCCAGGAGGGAGGGGTTTGCAGTTTTGGGACTATTCCATTTGTTCCATTGCACCATCCATTGAAGCTCAATTTAAATCAAGTGCAAGCTAAAAGACAGAGACAGTGACCTACAGTACAGTATGGATACCCAGGAAGCAGCAGGCAGAGAGAGACAGTGACCTACAGTACAGTATGGATATCCAGGAAGCAGCAGGCAGAGAGAAACAGTGACCTACAGTACAGTATGGATACCCAGGAAACAGCAGGCAGAGATAGTGACCTACAGTACAGTATGGATAACAGGGAACAGCAGGCAGAGACAGTGACCTACAGTACAGTATGGATACCCAGGGAGCAGCAGACAGAGCCAGTGACCTACAGAACAGAATGGATACCCAGGAAGCAGCAGACAGAGACAGTGACCTACAATACATTATGGATACTCAGGAAGCAGTGGACAGAGACAGTGAACTACAGTACATTATGGATACCCAGGAAGCATCAGAGAGAAACAGTGACCTACAGAACAGTATGGATACACAGGGAGCAGCAGACAGACAGAGACAGTGACCTACAGTACAGTATGGATACCCAGGAAGCAGCAGAGAGAGACAGTGACCTACATTACATTATGGATACCCAGGGAGCAGCAGAGAGAGACTGTGACCTACAGTACAGTATGGATACCCAGGAAGCAGCAGACAGAGACAGTGACCTACACTACAATATGGATACCCAGGCAGCAGCAGAGAGAGACATTGACCTACAGTTAAGTATGTATACTCAGGAAGCAGCAGACAGAGACCGTGACCTACGGTACATTATGGATACCCAGGAAGCAGCAGGAAGAGAGAGACAGTGACATACAGAACAGTATGGATACCCAGGAAGCAGCAGGCAGAGACAGTGACCTACAGTACATTGTGGAAACCCAGGAGTCAGCAGACAGAGACAGTGACCTACAGTACATTATGGATACCCAGGCAGCAGCAGAGAGAGTCAGTGACCTACAGTACAGTATGGATACCCTGGAAGCAGCAGGAAGAGAGAGACAGTGACCTACAGTACAGTATGGATACCCAGGGAGCAGCAGGCAGAGAGAGACAGTGACCTACAGTACAGTATGGATACCCTGGAAGCAGCAGGAAGAGAGAGACAGTTACCTACAGTACAGTATGGACACACAGGAAGCAGCAGAGAGAGACAGTGACCTACATTACATTATGGATGCCCAGGGAGCAGCAGAGAGAACCAGTGGCCTAGAGTACAGTATGGATACCCAGGAAGCAGCAGGCACAGACAGTGACCTATAGAACAGTATGGTTACCCAGAAAGCAGCCGGCAGAGACAGTGACCTATAGTACAGTATGGATACCAGGGAGAAGCAGGCAGAGACAGTTACCTACAGTACAGTATGGATTCCAGGGAGCAGCAGGCAGAGACAGTGACCTACAGTACAGTATGGATACCAGGGAACAGCAGGCAGAGACAGTGACCTACAGTACAGTATGGATACCCAGGGAGCAGCAGAGAGAGACAGTGACCTACAGTACAGTATGGATACCCAGGAAGCAGCAGGCAGAGACAGTGACCTACAGTACAGTATGGATACCCAGGGAGCAGCAGACAGAGACAGTGACCTACAGAACAGTATGGATACCCAGGAAAAAGCAGACAGAGACAGTGACCTACAAAACATTATGAATACCCAGGAAGCAGCAGACAGAGACAGTGACCTACAGTACATTATGGATACCCAGGAATCAGCAGACAGAGACAGTTACCTACAGTACATTATAGATACCCAGGAAGCAGCAGGCAGAGAGAGACAGTGACCTACAGAGCAGTATGGAGACCCAGGAAGCAGCAGGCAGAGACAGTGACCTACAGAACAGTATGGAAACCCAGGAAGCAGCAGGCAGAGACAGTGACCTACAGTACATTATGGATACCCAGGCAGCAGCAGAGAGAGACAGTGACCTACAGTACATTATGGATACCCAGGAAGCAACAGGCAGAGAGAGACAGTGACCTACACAGCAGTATGGATACCCAGGAAGCAGCAGGCAGAGACATTGAGCTACAGTACATTATGGATACCCAGGAATCAGCAGACAGAGACAGTGAACTACAGTACATTATGGATACCCAGGCAACAGCAGAGAGAGACAGTGACCTACAGTTAAGTATGGATACCCAGGGAGCAGCAGGCAGAGATAGACAGTGACCTATAGTACAGTTTGGATACCCAGGAAGCAGCAGACAGAGACAGTGACCTACAGTACAGTATAGATACCCAGGAAGCAGCAGGCAGAGCGAGACAGTGACCTACAGTACAGTATGGATACCCAGGGAGCAGCAGACAGAGACAGTGACCTACAGTACATTATGGATACCCAGGAAGCAGCAGGCAGAGACAGTGACCTACAGTACAGTATGGATACCCTGGAAGCAGCAGGCAGAGACAGTGACCTACAGTACCTTATGGATACCCAGGAAGCAACAGGCAGAGAGAGACAGTGACCTACACAGCAGTATGGATACCCAGGAAGCAGCAGGCAGAGACATTGAGCTACAGTACATTATGGATACCCAGGAATCAGCAGACAGAGACAGTGAACTACAGTACATTATGGATACCCAGGCAGCAGCAGAGAGAGACAGTGACCTACAGTTAAGTATGGATACCCAGGGAGCAGCAGGCAGAGATAGACAGTGACCTATAGTACAGTTTGGATACCCAGGAAGCAGCAGACAGAGACAGTGACCTACAGTACAGTATGATACCCAGGAAGCAGCAGGCAGAGCGAGACAGTGACCTACAGTACAGTATGGATACCCAGGGAGCAGCAGACAAAGACAGTGACCTACAGTACAGTATGGTAACCAGGGAGCAGCAGGCAGAGACAGTTACCTACAGTACAGTATGGTTACCCAGGAAGCAGCAGGCAGAGACAGTGACCTACAGTTCAGTATGTATAAACAGGGAACAGCAGGCAGAGACAGTGACCTACAGTACAGTATGGATACCCAGGGAACAGCAGACAGAGACAGTGACCTACAGAAAAGTATGGATACCCAGGAAGCAGCAGACAGAGACAGTGTTCTACAATACATTATGGATACCCAGGAAGCAGCAGACAGAGACAGTGACCTACAGTACATTATGGATACCCAGGAAGCAGCAGGCAGAGACAGTGACCTACAGTACAGTATGGATACCCTGGAAGCAGCAGGCAGAGACAGTGACCTACAGTACCTTATGGATACCCAGGAAACAGCAAACAGACACAGTGAGCTACAGTACATTATGGATACCCAGGAAGCAGCAGACAGAGACACTGACCTGCAGTACAGTATAGATACCCAGGAAGCAGAAGGCAGCGAGATACAGTGACCTATAGTACAGTATGGATACCCAGGGAGCAGTAGACTGAGACAGTGACCTACAGAACAGTATAGATACTCAGGGAGCAGCAGGCAGAGACAGTGACCTACAGTACAGTATGGATACCCAGAGAGCAGCAGGCAGAGAGAGACTGTGACCTATGGTACAGTATGGATACCCAGGAAGTGGCAGGCAGAGAGAGACAGTGACCTACAGTACAGTATGGAAACCAGGGAGCAGCAGGCAGAGACAGTTACCTACAGTACAGTATGGATACCCAGGGAGCAGCAGACAGAGACAGTGACCTACAGTACATTATGGATATCCAGGAAGCATCAGAGAGAGACAGTGACCTACAGAACAATATGGATACACAGGGAGCAGCAGACAGAGAGAGACAGTGACCTACAGTACAGTATGGATACCCAGGAAGCAGCAGAGAGAGACAGTGACCTACATTACATTATGGATACCCAGGGAGCAGCGGAGAGAGACAGTGACCTACAGTATAGTATGGATACCCAGGAAGCAGCAGGCAGAGAGAGACAGTGACCTACAGTACAGTATGGATGCCCAGGAAGCAGCAGACAGAGACAGTGACCTACAGTACATTATGGATACCCAGGCAGCAGCAGAGAGAAACAGTGACCTACAGTTAAGTATGGATAATCAGGGAGCAGCAGACAGCGATAGACAGTGACCTATAGTACAGTATGGATACCCAGGAAGCAGCAGGCAGAGAAAGAAAGTGACCTACAGTACATTATGGATATCCAGGAAACAGCAGGCAGAGAGAGACAGTGACCTACAGTACAGTATGGATACCCAGGAAGCAGCAAGCAGAGTTCGTGACCTACAGTACAGTATGGATACCAAGGAGCAGCAGACAAAGACAGTTACCTACAGTTCAGTATGGATACCAGGGAGCAGCAGGCAGAGACAGTGACCTACAGTACAGTATGGTTACCAAGGAAGCAGCAGGCAGAGAGAGACAGTGACCTACAGTACAGTATGGATACCCAGGAAGCAGCAGGCAGAGAGAGACAGTGACCTACAGTACAGTATGGATAACAGGGAACAGCAGGCAGAGACAGTGACCTACAGTACAGTATGGATACCCAGGGAGCAGCAGACAGAGACAGTGACCTACAGTACAGTATGGATACCCAGGAAGCAGCGGACAGAGACAGTGACCTACAATACATTATGGATACCCAGGAAGCAGTGGACAGAGACAGTGACCTACAGTACATTATGGATACCCAGGAAGCATCAGAGAGAGACAGTGACCTACAGAACAGTATGGATACACAGGGAGCAGCAGACAGACAGAGACAGTGACCTACAGTACAGTATGGATACCCAGAAAGCAGCAGAAAGAGACAGTGACCTACATTACATTATGGATACCCAGGGAGCAGCAGAGAGCGACAGTGACCTACAGTACAGTATGGATAACCAGGAAGCAGCAGACAGAGCCAGTGACCTACAGTACAGTATGGATACCCAGGAAGCAGCAGACAGAGACAGTGACCTACAGAACAGTATGGATACCCAGGAAGCAGCAGACAGAGACAGCGACCTACAACACATTATGAATACCCAGGAAGCAGCAGACAGAGACCGTTACCTACGGTACATTATGGATACCCAGGAAGCAGCAGGCAGAGAGAGACAGTGACCTACAGAACAGTATGGATACCCAGGAAGCAGCAGGCAGAGACAGTGACCTACATTACATTGTGGATACCCAGGAATCAGCAGACAGAGACAGTGACCTACAGTACATTATGGATACCCAGGCAGCAGCAGAGAGAGACAATGACCTACAGTACTGTATGGATACCCAGGGAGCAGCAGGCAGAGATAGACAGTGACCTACAGTACAGTATGGATACCCAGGAAGCAGCAGGCAGACAGAGACAGTGACCTACAGTACAGTATGGATACCCAGGAAGCGGCAGGTAGAGAGACAGTGACCTACAGTACAGCATGGATACACAGGAAGCAGCAGGCAGATAGAGACAGTGACCTACAGTACAGTATGGATACCCAGGGAGCAGCAGACAGAGACAGTGACCTACAGTACAGTATGGATATCGAGGTAGCAGCAGACAGAGACAGTGACCTACAATACATTATTGATACACAGGAAATAGCAGAGAGAGACAGTGACCTACATAACAGTATGGATACCCAGGAAGCAGCAGGCAGAGACAGTGACCTACAGTACATTATGGATACCCAGGAAGCAGCAGACAGAGACAATGACCTACAGTACATTATGGATACCCAGGAAAAAGCAGAGAGAGACAGTGACCTACAGTACTGTATGGATACCCAGGGAGCAGCAGGCAGAGATAGACAGTGACCTACAGTACAGTATGGATACCCAGGAAGCAGCAGGCAGACAGAGACAGTGACCTACAGTACAGTATGGATACCCAGGAAGCGGCAGGTAGAGAGAGACAGTGACCTACAGTACAGCATGGATACACAGGAAGCAGCAGGCAGATAGAGACAGTGACCTACAGTACAGTATGGATACCCAGGGAGCAGCAGACAGAGACAGTGACCTACAGTACAGTATGGATATCAAGGAAGCATCAGACAGAGACAGTGACCTACAATACATTATTGATACACAGGAAACAGCAGAGAGAGACAGTGACCTACAGTACAGTATGGATACCCAGGGAGCAGCAGACAGAGACAGTGACCTACAGAACAATATGGATACCCAGGAAGCAGCAGACACAGACAGTGACCTACAGTACATTATGGATACCCAGGAAGCAGCAGAGAGAGACAGTGACCTACAGAAAATGATGGATACCCAGGAAGTAGCCGGCAGAGACAGTGACCTACAGTACATTATGGATACCCAGGAAGCAGCAGACAAAGACGGTGACCTACAGTACATTATGGATACCCAGGAAGCAGCAGAGAGAGACAGTGACCTACAGTTAAGTATGGATACCCAGGGAGCAGCAGGCAGAGATAGACAGTGACCTATAGTACAGTATGGATACCCAGGAAGCAGCAGACAGAGACAGTGACCTACAGTACAGTATCGATACCCTGGAAGCAGCAGGCAGAGAGAGACAGTGACCTACAGTACAGTATGGATACCAGGGAACAGCAGGCAGAGACAGTGACCTACAGTACAGTATAGATAGCCAGGAAGCAACATGGAAGAGCGAGACAGTGACTTACAGTACAGTATGGATACCCAGGGAGCAGCAGGCAGAGAGATACCATGACCTACAGTACAGTATGGATAACCAGGGAGCAACAGACAGAGACAGTGACCGACAGTACAGTATCGATACCCTGGAAGCAGCAGGCAGAGAGAGACAGTGACCTACAGTACAGTATCGATACCCAGGAAACAGCAAGCAGAGAGAGACAGTGACCTACAGTACAATATGGATACCCAGGGAGCAGCAGACAGAGACAGTGACCTACAGAACAATATGGATACCCAGGAAGCAGCAGACACAGACAGTGACCTACAGTACATTATGGATACCCAGGAAGCAGCAGAGAGAGACAGTGACCTACAGAAAATGATGGATACCCAGGAAGTAGCCGGCAGAGACAGTGACCTACAGTACATTATGGATACCCAGGAAGCAGCAGACAAAGACGGTGACCTACAGTACATTATGGATACCCAGGAAGCAGCAGAGAGAGACAGTGACCTACAGTTAAGTATGGATACCCAGGGAGCAGCAGGCAGAGATAGACAGTGACCTATAGTACAGTATGGATACCCAGGAAGCAGCAGACAGAGACAGTGACCTACAGTACAGTATCGATACCCTGGAAGCAGCAGGCAGAGAGAGACAGTGACCTACAGTACAGTATGGATACCAGGGAACAGCAGGCAGAGACAGTGACCTACAGTACAGTATAGATAGCCAGGAAGCAACATGGAAGAGCGAGACAGTGACTTACAGTACAGTATGGATACCCAGGGAGCAGCAGGCAGAGAGATACCATGACCTACAGTACAGTATGGATAACCAGGGAGCAACAGACAGAGACAGTGACCTACAGTACAGTATTGATACCCTGGAAGCAGCAGGCAGAGAGAGACAGTGACCTACAGTACAGTATCGATACCCAGGAAACAGCAGGCAGAGAGAGACAGTGACCTACAGTACAATATGGATACCCAGGAAGCATCAGGCAGAGAGATACAGTGACCTACAGTACAGTATGGATACCCAGGGAGCAGCAGGCAGAGAGAGACAGTGACCTACAGTACAGTATGGATACCCAGGGAGCAGCAGGCAGAGAGAGACAGTGACCTACAGTACAGTATGGATACACAGGGAGCAGCAGGCAGAGAGAGACAGTAACCTACAGTACAGTATGGATACCCAGGAAGCAGCAGGCACAGACAGTGACCTACAGTACAGTATGGATATCCAGGGAGCAGCAGGCAGAGAGAGACAGTGACCTACAGTACAGTATGGATACACAGGAAGCAGCAGGCAGAGAGAGATAGTGACCTACAGTACAGTTTGGATACCCAGGAAGCAGCAGAGAGAGACAGTGCCCTACAGTAAAGTATGGATACCCAGGAATCAACAGAGAGAGACATCGACCTACAGTACAGTACGGATACCCAGGGAGCAGCAGACAGACAGAGACAGTGACCTACAGTACAGTATGGACACCCAGGAAGCAGCAGAGAGAGACAGTGACCTACATTACATTATGGATGCCCAGGGAGCAGCAGAGAGAGACAGTGACCTAGAGTGCAGTATGGATACCCAGGAAGCAGCAGGCACAGACAGTGACCTATAGAACAGTATGGTTACCCAGGAAGCAGCCGGCAGAGACAGTGACCTACAGTACAGTATGGATACCAGTGAGAAGCAGGCAGAGACAGTTACCTACAGTACAGTATGGATTCCAGGGAGCAGCAGGCAGAGACAGTGACCTACAGTACAGTATGGATACCAGGGAACAGCAGGCAGAGACAGTGACCTACAGTACAGTATGGATACCTACAGAACCGTATGGATACCCAGGAAGCAGCAGGCAGAGACAGTGACCTAAAATACATTATGGATACCCAGGAAGCATAGACAGAGACAGTGACCTACAGTACATTATGGATACCCAGGAAGCATCAGAGAGAGACAGTGACCTACAGAACAATATGGATACACAGGGAGCAGCACTCAGAGACAGTGACCTACAGTACATTATGGATACCCAGGAATCAGCAGACAGAGACAGTTACCTACAGTACATTATGGATACCCAGGAAGCAGCAGGCAGAGAGATACAGTGACCTACAGAGCAGTATGGTTACCCAGGAAGCAGCAGGCAGAGACAGTGACCTACAGAACAGTATGGATACCCAGGAAGCAGCAGGCAGAGACAGTGACCTACAGTACATTATGGATACCCAGGCAGCAGCAGAGAGAGACAGTGACCTACAGTACATTATGGATACCCAGGAAGCAGCAGGCAGAGAGAGACAGTGACCTACAGAGCAGTATGGATACCCAGGAAGCAGCAGACAGAGAGAGACAGTGACCTACAGAACAGTATGGATACCCAGGAAGCAGCAGGCAGAGACAGTGACCTACAGTCCATTATGGATACCCAGGAATCAGCAGACAGAGACATTGACCTACAGTACATTATGGATACCCAGGCAGCAGCAGAGAGAGACAGTGACCTACAGTTAAGTATGGATACCCAGGGAGCAGCAGGCAGAGATAGACAGTGACCTATAGTACAGTATGGATACCCAGGAAGCAGCAGACAGAGACAGTGACCTACAGTACAGTATAGATACCCAGGAAGCAGCAGGCAGAGCGAGACAGTGACCTACAGTACAGTATGGATACCCAGGGAGCAGCAGACAGAGACAGTGACCTACAGTACAGTATGGTAACCAGGGAGCAGCAGGCAGAGACAGTTACTTACAGTACAGTATGGTTACCCAGGAAGCAGCAGGCAGACACAGTGACCTACAGTACAGTATGGATACCCAGGGAACAGTAGACAGAGACAGTGACCTACAGAACAGTATGGATACCCAGGAAGCAGCAGACAGAGACAGTGTTCTACAATACATTATGGATACCCAGGAAGCAGCAGACAGAGACAGTGACCTACAGTACATTATGGATACCCAGGAAGCAGCAGGAAGAGACAGTGACCTACAGTAGAGTATGCATACCCTGGAAGCAGCAGGCAGAGACAGTGACCTATAGTACCTTATGTATACCCAGGAAGCAGCAAACAGAGACAGTGAGCTAGAGTACATTATGGATACCCAGGAAGCAGCAGACAGAGACACTGACCTGCAGTACAGTATAGATACCCAGGGAGCAGTAGACTGAGACAGTGACCTACAGAACAGTATAGATACTCAGGGAGCAGCAGGCAGAGACAGTGACCTACAGTACAGTATGGATACCCAGAGAGCAGCAGGCAGAGAGAGACCGTGACCTATGGTACAGTATGGATACCCAGGAAGTGGCAGGCAGAGAGAGACAGTGACCTACAGTACAGTATGGAAACCAGGGAGCAGCAGGCAGAGACAGTTACCTACAGTACAGTATGGATACCCAGGGAGCAGCAGACAGAGACAGTGACCTACAGTACATTATGGATATCCAGGAAGCATCAGAGAGAGACAGTGACCTACAGAACAATATGGATACACAGGGAGCAGCAGACAGAGAGAGACAGTGACCTACAGTACAGTATGGATACCAAGGAAGCAGCAGAGAGAGACAGTGACCTACATTACATTATGGATACCCAGGGAGCAGCGGAGAGAGACAGTGACCTACAGTATAGTATGGATACCCAGGAAGCAGCAGGCAGAGAGAGACAGTGACCTACAGTACAGTATGGATGCCCAGGAAGCAGCAGACAGAGACAGTGACCTACAGTACATTATGGATACCCAGGCAGCAGCAGAGAGAGACAGTGACCTACAGTTAAGTATGGATAATCAGGGAGCAGCAGACAGCGATAGACAGTGACCTATAGTACAGTATGGATACTCAGGAAGCAGCAGGCAGAGAAAGAAAGTGACCTACAGTACATTATGGATATCCAGGAAACAGCAGGCAGAGAGAGACAGTGACCTACAGTACAGTATGGATACCCAGGAAGCAGCAGGCAGAGTTCGTGACCTACAGTACAGTATGGATACCAAGGAGCAGCAGGCAGAGACAGTTACCTACAGTTCAGTATGGATACCAGGGAACAGCAGGCAGAGACAGTGACCTACAGTACAGTATGGTTACCCAGGAAGCAGCAGGCAGAGAGAGACAGTGACCTACAGTACAGTATGGATACCCAGGAAGCAGCAGGCAGAAAGAGACAGTGACCTACAGTACAGTATGGATAACAGGGAACAGCAGGCAGAGACAGTGACCTACAGTACAGTATGGATACCCAGGGAGCAGCAGACAGAGACAGTGACCTACAGTACAGTATGGATACCCAGGAAGCAGCGGACAGAGACAGTGACCTACAATACATTATGGATACCCAGGAAGCAGTGGACAGAGACAGTGACCTACAGTACATTATGGATACCCAGGAAGCATCAGAGAGAGACAGTGACCTACAGAACAGTATGGATACACAGGGAGCAGCAGACAGACAGAGACAGTGACCTACAGTACAGTATGGATACCCAGAAAGCAGCAGAGAGAGACAGTGACCTACATTACATTATGGATACCCAGGGAGCAGCAGAGAGCGACAGTGACCTACAGTACATTATGGATACCCAGGCAGCAGCAGAGAGAGACAGTGACCTACAGTTAAGTATGGATAATCAGGGAGCAGCAGACAGCGATAGACAGTGACCTATAGTACAGTATGGATACTCAGGAAGCAGCAGGCAGAGAAAGAAAGTGACCTACAGTACATTATGGATATCCAGGAAACAGCAGGCAGAGAGAGACAGTGACCTACAGTACAGTATGGATACCCAGGAAGCAGCAGGCAGAGTTCGTGACCTACAGTACAGTATGGATACCAAGGAGCAGCAGGCAGAGACAGTTACCTACAGTTCAGTATGGATACCAGGGAACAGCAGGCAGAGACAGTGACCTACAGTACAGTATGGTTACCCAGGAAGCAGCAGGCAGAGAGAGACAGTGACCTACAGTACAGTATGGATACCCAGGAAGCAGCAGGCAGAAAGAGACAGTGACCTACAGTACAGTATGGATAACAGGGAACAGCAGGCAGAGACAGTGACCTACAGTACAGTATGGATACCCAGGGAGCAGCAGACAGAGACAGTGACCTACAGTACAGTATGGATACCCAGGAAGCAGCGGACAGAGACAGTGACCTACAATACATTATGGATACCCAGGAAGCAGTGGACAGAGACAGTGACCTACAGTACATTATGGATACCCAGGAAGCATCAGAGAGAGACAGTGACCTACAGAACAGTATGGATACACAGGGAGCAGCAGACAGACAGAGACAGTGACCTACAGTACAGTATGGATACCCAGAAAGCAGCAGAGAGAGACAGTGACCTACATTACATTATGGATACCCAGGGAGCAGCAGAGAGCGACAGTGACCTACAGTACAGTATGGATAACCAGAAAGCAGCAGACAGAGCCAGTGACCTACAGTACAGTATGGATACCCAGGAAGCAGCAGACAGAGACAGTGACCTACAGAACAGTATGGATACCCAGGAAGCAGCAGACAGAGACAGCGACCTACAACACATTATGAATACCCAGGAAGCAGCAGACAGAGACCGTTACCTACGGTACATTATGGATACCCAGGAAGCAGCAGGCAGAGAGAGACAGTGACCTACAGAACAGTATGGATACCCAGGAAGCAGCAGGCAGAGACAGTGACCTACATTACATTGTGGATACCCAGGAATCAGCAGACAGAGACAGTGACCTACAGTACATTATGGATACCCAGGCAGCAGCAGAGAGAGACAATGACCTACAGTACTGTATGGATACCCAGGGAGCAGCAGGCAGAGATAGACAGTGACCTACAGTACATTATGGATACCCAGGAAGCAGCAGGCAGACAGAGACAGTGACCTACAGTACAGTATGGATACCCAGGAAGCGGCAGGTAGAGAGACAGTGACCTACAGTACAGCATGGATACACAGGAAGCAGCAGGCAGATAGAGACAGTGACCTACAGTACAGTATGTATACCCAGGGAGCAGCAGACAGAGACAGTGACCTACAGTACAGTATGGATATCGAGGAAGCAGCAGACAGAGACAGTGACCTACAATACATTATTGATACACAGGAAGCAGCAGAGAGAGACAGTGACCTACATAACAGTATGGATACCCAGGAAGCAGCAGGCAGAGACAGTGACCTACAGTACATTATGGATACCCAGGAAGCAGCAGACAGAGACAGTGACCTACAGTATATTATGGATACCCAGGAAAAAGCAGAGAGAGACAGTGACCTACAGTACTGTATGGATACCCAGGGAGCAGCAGGCAGAGATAGACAGTGACCTACAGTACAGTATGGATACCCAGGAAGCAGCAGGCAGACAGAGACAGTGACCTACAGTACAGTATGGATACCCAGGAAGCGGCAGGTAGAGAGAGACAGTGACCTACAGTACAGCATGGATACACAGGAAGCAGCAGGCAGATAGAGACAGTGACCTACAGTACAGTATGGATACCCAGGGAGCAGCAGACAGAGACAGTGACCTACAGTACAGTATGGATATCGAGGAAGCATCAGACAGAGACAGTGACCTACAATACATTATTGATACACAG
The DNA here is from genome assembly GCF_020615455.1 of Coregonus clupeaformis. NCBI lineage: Eukaryota > Metazoa > Chordata > Actinopteri > Salmoniformes > Salmonidae > Coregonus > Coregonus clupeaformis. The sequence continues at coordinate 5,716,840 of NC_059219.1, forward strand.
GAAACAGCAGAGAGAGACAGTGACCTACAGTACAGTATGGATACCCAGGGAGCAGCAGACAGAGACAGTGACCTACAGAACAATATGGATACCCAGGAAGCAGCAGACACAGACAGTGACCTACAGTACATTATGGATACCCAGGAAGCAGCAGAGAGAGACAGTGACCTACAGAAAATGATGGATACCCAGGAAGTAGCCGGCAGAGACAGTGACCTACAGTACATTATGGATACCCAGGAAGCAGCAGACAAAGACGGTGACCTACAGTACATTATGGATACCCAGGAAGCAGCAGAGAGAGACAGTGACCTACAGTTAAGTATGGATACCCAGGGAGCAGCAGGCAGAGATAGACAGTGACCTATAGTACAGTATGGATACCCAGGAAGCACCAGACAGAGACAGTGACCTACAGTACAGTATCGATACCCTGGAAGCAGCAGGCAGAGAGAGACAGTGACCTACAGTACAGTATGGATACACAGGGAGCAGCAGGCAGAGAGAGACAGTAACCTACAGTACAGTATGGATACCCAGGAAGCAGCAGGCACAGACAGTGACCTACAGTACAGTATGGATATCCAGGGAGCAGCAGGCAGAGAGAGACAATGACCTACAGTACAGTATGGATACACAGGGAGCAGCAGGCAGAGAGAGATAGTGACCTACAGTACAGTTTGGATACCCAGGAAGCAGCAGAGAGAGACAGTGCCCTACAGTACAGTATGGATACCCAGGAATCAACAGAGAGAGACATCGACCTACAGTACAGTACGGATACCCAGTGAGCAGCAGACAGACAGAGACAGTGACCTACAGTACAGTATGGACACCCAGGAAGCAGCAGAGAGAGACATTGACCTACATTACATTATGGATGCCCAGGGAGCAGCAGAGAGAGACAGTGACCTAGAGTACAGTATGGATACCCAGGAAGCAGCAGGCACAGACAGTGACCTATAGAACAGTATGGTTACCCAGGAAGCAGCCGGCAGAGACAGTGACCTACAGTACTGTATGGATACCAGTGAGCAGCAGGCAGAGACAGTTACCTACAGTACAGTATGGATTCCAGGGAGCAGCAGGCAGAGACAGTGACCTAGAGTACAGTATGGATACCAGGGAACAGCAGGCAGAGACAGTGACCTACAGTACAGTATGGATACCTACAGAACCGTATGGATACCCAGGAAGCAGCAGGCAGAGACAGTGACCTAAAATACATTATGGATACCCAGGAAGCATAGACAGAGACAGTGACCTACAGTACATTATGGATACCCAGGAAGCATCAGAGAGAGACAGTGACCTACAGAACAATATGGATACACAGGGAGCAGCACTCAGAGACAGTGACCTACAGTACATTATGGATACCCAGGAATCAGCAGACAGAGACAGTTACCTACAGTACATTATGGATACCCAGGAAGCAGCAGGCAGAGAGATACAGTGACCTACAGAGCAGTATGGATACCCAGGAAGCAGCAGGCAGAGACAGTGACCTACAGAACAGTATGGATACCCAGGAAGCAGCAGGCAGAGACAGTGACCTACAGTACATTATGGATACCCAGGCAGCAGCAGAGAGAGACAGTGACCTACAGTACATTATGGATACCCAGGAAGCAGCAGGCAGAGAGAGACAGTGACCTACAGAGCAGTATGGATACCCAGGAAGCAGCAGACAGAGAGAGACAGTGACCTACAGAACAGTATGGATACCCAGGAAGCAGCAGGCAGAGACAGTGACCTACAGTCCATTATGGATACCCAGGAATCAGCAGACAGAGACATTGACCTACAGTACATTATGGATACCCAGGCAGCAGCAGAGAGAGACAGTGACCTACAGTTAAGTATGGATACCCAGGGAGCAGCAGGCAGAGATAGACAGTGACCTATAGTACAGTATGGATACCCAGGAAGCAGCAGACAGAGACAGTGACCTACAGTACAGTATAGATACCCAGGAAGCAGCAGGCAGAAGCGAGACAGTGACCTACAGTACAGTATGGATACCCAGGGAGCAGCAGACAGAGACAGTGACCTACAGTACAGTATGGTAACCAGGGAGCAGCAGGCAGAGACAGTTACTTACAGTACAGTATGGTTACCCAGGAAGCAGCAGGCAGACACAGTGACCTACAGTACAGTATGGATACCCAGGGAACAGTAGACAGAGACAGTGACCTACAGAACAGTATGGATACCCAGGAAGCAGCAGACAGAGTCAGTGTTCTACAATACATTATGGATACCCAGGAAGCAGCAGACAGAGACAGTGACCTACAGTACATTATGGATACCCAGGAAGCAGCAGGCAGAGACAGTGACCTACAGTACAGTATGCATACCCTGGAAGCAGCAGGCAGAGACAGTGACCTACCGTACCTTATGTATACCCAGGAAGCAGCAAACAGAGACAGTGAGCTAGAGTACATTATGGATACCCAGGAAGCAGCAGACAGAGACACTGACCTGCAGTACAGTATAGATACCCAGGAAGCAGAAGGCAGAGAGATACAGTGACCTACAGTACAGTATGGATACCCAGGGAGCAGTAGACTGAGACAGTGACCTACAGAACAGTATAGATACTCAGGGAGCAGCAGGCAGAGACAGTGACCTACAGTACAGTATGGATACCCAGAGAGCAGCAGGCAGAGAGAGACAGTGACCTACAGAACAGTATGGATACCCAGGAAGCAGCAGGCAGACAGAGACTGTGACCTACAGTACAGTATGGATACCCAGGAAGCAGCAGACAGAGACACTGACCTGCAGTACAGTATAGATACCCAGGAAGCAGAAGGCAGAGAGATACAGTGACCTACAGTACAGTATGGATACCCAGGGAGCAGTAGACTGAGACAGTGACCTACAGAACAGTATAGATACTCAGGGAGCAGCAGGCAGAGACAGTGACCTACAGTACAGTATGGATACCCAGAGAGCAGCAGGCAGAGAGAGACAGTGACCTACAGAACAGTATGGATACCCAGGAAGCAGCAGGCAGACAGAGACTGTGACCTACAGTACAGTATGGATACCCAGGAAGCGGCAGGCAGAGAGAGACAGTGACCTACAGTACAGCATGGATAACCAGGATGCAGCATGCAGATAGAGACAGTGACCTACAGTACAGTATAGATATCCAGGAAGCAGCAGACAGAAACAGTGACCTACATTACATTATGGATACACAGGAAACAGCAGAGAGAGACAGTGACCTACAGTACAGTATGGATACCCAGGGAGCAGCAGACAGAGACAGTGACCTACAGAACAATATGGATACCCAGGAAGCAGCAGACAGAGACAGTGACCTATAGTACATTATGGATACCCAGGAAGCAGCAGAGAGAGACAGTGACCTACATAACAGTATGTATACCCAGGAAGCAGCAGGCAGAGACAGTGACCTACAGTACATTATGGATACCCAGGAAGCAGCAGACAGAGACAGTGACCTACAGTACATTATGGATACCCAGGAAGCAGCAGAGAGAGACAGTGACCTACAGTAGAGTATGGATACCCAGGGAGCAGCAGGCAGAGATAGACAGTGACCTACAGTACAGTATGGATACCCAGGAAGCAGCAGACAGTGACAGTGACCTACAGTACAGTATAGATACCCAGGAAGCAGCAGGCAGAGCGAGACAGTGACCTACAGTACAGTATGGATACCCAGGGAGCAGCAGGCAGAGAGAGACAGTGACCTACAGTACAGTATGGATACCCAGGGAGCAGCAGACAGAGACAGTGACCTACAGAACAGTATGGATCCCCAGGGAGCAGCAGACAGACAGAGACAGTGACCTACAGTACAGTATGGATGCCCAGGGAGCAGCAGGTAGAGAGAGACAGTGACCTACAGTACAGTGTGGATGCCCAGGGAGCAGCAGGCAGAGAGAGACAGTGACCTACAGTACAGTATGGATGCCCAGGGAGCAGCAGACCTCTAATCCTAACAGATGGATCACAATGAGCCCCATACGTCTAGCTAATAGCTTCCCTCTGACATCAACCTAACCTACAGCACCCCAGCCTGCTGCCTTGTCCCACTCCCCAGCACGTCACCTGGAAAGTTTCCATCCAACTCCAACACAGAACCTGGTGAACCATCAACCATCTGATCCAGGGGCCTGCGTCCTAAGCCCCTATATCCCAGGTTTGGCGTTGTTTGGATGGGTCAGGTTAGGTCAGGTTGGGGGGAGGGGGGGCATGTTGTAGAGGCACCTGGGTTGGGACGGAGGCACCGGAGCGTGGCATATTGTCAGCCTTGGTGGTGTGGTCAGGGGGCGGGAGGGCGGGGGGCGGCGCGGGGTCAGGTGTGTGCCATGCCATGCCAGCCTAAACCATGGCCCTCAGATAAAGGACCTCTTGGATAGAAAATGGAACCCCTAAGGAGTGTCTGTTCATTTTGTTTTGATGTTGCTTTACCTTGAGCAAAACTCAAATATGATGAATGCATCTTGAATGCTCAGGGAGACATCATGATCACTTTTAGAGTTACAAAATAAACACATTTTTCACTCAAGTTTGGAGATATATAGTTTAAATCTATATCCTAGCCAATCATACCCTATGACAGCAATGGGGATCACAAATCACAATTTTGTCCAGAACTGCGAGAATATCTCCAATATTCACCTCGCATCCTCAACAGACCAGGCTTCGGCCCAAATGGCACCCTATTCCCTATATAGTGCACTACTTTTGACCAGAGTGCTATGGGCACTGGTCAAAGGTAATGCACCATAAAGGAAGTAGGGTGACATTTGAGACAGATTCATATTGTGATTCAGTGAGGCAGGGAGGCAGCCCTTATGACTGCTACAGCCAGGATAACAATCAGAGCTCCTCTTCCCCTTCACTTCTGTTTGACTCCTCCGTTTGCACGCAAACCTGAAGCTCACGCCTCCCTCTTCTCCCTGTTCTCTCTGTTCTCCCTGTTCTCCCTGTTCTCCCTGTTCTCCCTGTTCTCCCTGTTCTCCCTGTTCTCCCTGTTCTCCCTGTTCTCCCTGTTCTCCCTGTTCCTGATGGGCAGGCCTGATAAGGCCCCGACACAGTGGGCCTATCAGATCTGCCCTGCTCTGCACAGCACTGAGGTAATAATGTGGAGAAATCATAGGGCAGCTATGAGCTCCACCATCAGATGCCAGTGTGTCATAAATAACAATTTGTTCTCTGCCTGACTTCCCTGGATAAATTTAATAAATATATAAAATCAGGGTACGTTCCTTGACGATTCAGGAGATCATGCGATATACAGTGAACAAAATGGACAATAAGAACAAGTGAACAAATTGGACAAACAGGCAGAAAGTCTTCATTTTCGACAACACTGTTTAGGCCTATTCACCACCATATGTTGTCCATACTAATACACTGTCCATACCAATACACTGTCCATACCAATAAATACACTGTCCATACCAATACACTGTCCATACCAATACACTGTCCATACCAATACACTGTCCATACCAATACACTGTCCATACCAATACACTGTCCATACCAATACACTGTCCATACCAATACACTGTCCATACCAATACACCTCCATATTAATACACTGTCCATACCAATACACTGTCCATACCAATACACTGTCCATACCAATACACCTCCATATTAATACACTGTCCATGCCAATACACTGTCCATACCAATACACCTCCATATTAATACACTGTCCATACCAATACACCTCCATACCAATACACTGTCCATACCAATACACTGTCCATACCAATACACCTCCATACCAATACACCTCCATATCAATACACTGTCCATGCCAATACACTGTCCATACCAATACACTGTCCATACCAATACACTGTCCATACCAATACACTGTCCATACCAATACACCTCCATATCAATACACTGTCCATGCCAATACACTGTCCATACCAATACACTGTCCATACCAATACACTGTCCATACCAATACACTGTCCATACAATACACTGTCCATACCAATACACTGTCCATACCAATACACCTCCATATTAATACACTGTCCATACCAATACACTGTCCATACCAATACACTGTCCATACCAATACACCTCCATATTAATACACTGTCCATGCCAATACACTGTCCATACCAATACACCTCCATATTAATACACTGTCCATACCAATACACCTCCATACCAATACACTGTCCATACCAATACACTGTCCATACCAATACACCTCCATACCAATACACCTCCATATCAATACACTGTCCATGCCAATACACTGTCCATACCAATACACTGTCCATACCAATACACTGTCCATACCAATACACTGTCCATACCAATACACCTCCATATCAATACACTGTCCATGCCAATACACTGTCCATACCAATACACTGTCCATCCCAATACACATGTTAATACTCTGTCAGGACAAAAAAGCAATAAGGGGACAGTCTATGGTAGATTTAGGGTGCGTCCCACGTGACACCAGATCCCCTATATAGTGGATTACTTTTGACAAAAATAGTGCACTATAAAGGGAATAGGGTGTCATTTGGACTCAGATTTCTATGGATGGTGACCCAAGCTGGTCAGGGCTGTCATTCGCTGATCGCAGTACTGAGAAAGGTAATGTTCCTGATAGACATCTAACCTGAGGCAGTAGCTGATTGAGGTTGGCATGTTGCTCTAATTGGTCCACTTAAGGACAGACACTACGCTCTTAAGGACATTGTATCAACAATGTGTGTGTCCCAAATGGCACTCTATTCCATTTATAGTGCACTACTTTTGACCAGAGTAGTGCACTATAGAAGGAATAGACGAATACAACAGGTGTAGACACAACACAATAAAATTACATAACAATAACGAGGCTATATACAGGGGGTACCGGTACTGAGTCAATGTGCGGGGATACAAGTTAGACGAGGTAGTTTGTACATGTAGGTAGGGGTAAAGTGACTATGCATAGATAATAAACAGCGAGTAGCAGCAGTTTAAAAACAAAAGGGGGGGGGTCAATGTAAATGGTCCGGTTGGCCATTTGATTAATTGTTCAGCAGTCTTATAGCTTGGGGGTAGAAGCTGTTAAGGAGCCTTTTGGACCTAGACTTGGCACTTCGGTACCGCTTGCCATGCGGTAGCAGAGAGAACAGTCTATGACTTGGGTGACTGGAGTCTTTGACAATTTTTTGGGCCTTCCTCTGACACCGCCTAGTACATAGGTCCTGGATGGCAGGAAGCTTGGCCCCAGTGATGTATTGGGCTGTACGCACTACCCTCTGTAGCGCCGTACGGTCGGATGCCAAGCAGTTGCCATACCAGGCGGTGATGCAGCCAGTCAGGATGCTCTCAATGGTGCAGCTGTAGAACCTTTTGAGGATCTGGGGACCCATGCCAAATCTATTCAGTCTCCTGAGAGGGAAAAGGTGTTGTCGTGCCCTCTTCACGACTGTCTTGGTGTGTTTGGACCATAATAGTTTGTTGGTGATGTGGACACCAAGGAACTTGAAACTCTCGACCCGCTCCAGCTCCGTTGATGTTAATGGGGAGCATGTGTCCCCTCCTTTTCCTGCAGTCCATGATCATCTCCTTTGTCTTGCTCACATTGAGGGAGAGGTTGTTGTCCTGGCACCACACTGCCAGGTCTCTGACCTCCTCCCTATAGGCTGTCTCATTGTTGTCGGTGATCAGGCCTACAACTGTTGTGTCGCCAGCAAACTTAATGATGGTGTTGCAGTCGTGCTTGGCCATGCAGTCGTGAGTGAACAGGGAGTACAGGAGGGGACTAAGCACGCATCCCTGAGGGGCCCCGGTGTTGAGGATCAGCGTGGCAGATGTGTTGTTACCCACCCTTACCACCTGGGGGTGACCCGTCAGGAAGTCCAGGATCCAGTTGCAGAGGGAGGTGCTTAGTCCCAGGGCCCTTAGCTTAGTGATGAGCTTCGTGGGCACTATGGTGTTGAAACTACGGCTTTTGAAACGTAACCGATGTTTGACCAGGATGACTCATCTCTGCTTGTGATTGGTAGTGCTAGAGTGACGTGTGTGCCATTGTGCATTGAGGTCAGTGTTAAGCCCTTTAATCTGATTGTATTGATACTTAGTGGCGTTGTCCGCTGAATGACAATACTGAGAGTGAGCACATCTTGAGAGGCTAAAATAAATAAATAAAAACCAAGTTCATTTATGTGGGTCAACGCAACAGACGTTTTTATTTTAATTGTATTATCTTATCCTTTAAAGGTTGCTATGGAGATAAAACAATGGTTGCTGGTACATAAACGGCACTTTCAGTAAAGGGGATCTAACATCTACTGTGGGTAGATTTCAAAGCATCATTGCTATTCTGGGGAGCAGTTTTTCACGATGGTATGTCTGGTGTAGTCTGGCTATAATCATTGAAACTATGTTCACATTTCACAACCCATAAACTACACATGTATTCATTGCCTGTTTCCATGTTCTGCCTGCTGTTCCATGACCTTCTACCATTGAGACACAAACACACACAAACACACACACACACACACACACACACACACAAACACACACACACACACACACACACACACACACACACACACACTGACACGTCTGAATTCTCTCTCATACGTGGTAAGGAACTCAATGTTGATTTACTCCAGGAGTGGTTCTGGAATTTTAATCAGGGTTGTTGTTGTGAGAGACTAGTACTGCGAATAGGCTGTCTTAGCTATAGGGACTTGGTTCACAGGTGCAGTGGGTCCAGTGTGGCTGCCGCCGGCGGCCCCCGGTCTGCCGCTCCGCTCTGGGGAGAGAGCACAGGTGGCTGGGAGCTGTGCCGGAGCGCAGGGCAACGCTGTTGCATGTGGCAACGGGCCAACCGCTCACAGAGCATATGCCAGGCCAGGGCCTAGGAGGAGAGACAACACTCTGTGCCAGGCACAAACAAACTAGTGATGGAGAGAGAGAGAGAGAGAGAGAGAGAGAGAGAGAGAGAGAGAGAGAGAGAGAGAGAGAGAGAGAGAGAGAGAGAGAGAGAGAGAGAGAGAGAGAGAGAGAGAGAGAGAGAAAGAAAGAAAGAAAGAAAGAAAGAGAGAGAGAGAGAGAGAGAGAGAGAGAGAGAGAGAGAGAGAGAGAAAGAAAGAGAGAGAGAGAGAGGTTTTTCTTATGTTAAAATAGCCACACAAACACAGGTCCTTTGGAAGGGAGCATATGCTGCTAGTTGTTTTAGTATTTGTTGTTGTTTTTGCTTGGCAAGATATTTCATGTACAGTATGTGTGACCAAATGGAATGACCAAATAATTTGATATATTTGGATCTCAATTTGATTAAGATAGTCTTATAAATTTGAATAAGTGTCTTATCTACTAAGTATTCAAACACAAATTCATTGAAAGACCCTGTGAGACCTCAACCTCAATTATATTAAAAAGTCAAAAAGTAATGTTATTCCAGAAGACCAAGGTTCCTTAACTGGGCTTATACAACATGGACCCAAGTCCCTAGATAACTGTGTATTCCAACCCAGAAAGCAGAGCTAGCGCCAGCTTGTGTTATTATCATATTTCATCAGTTATGTAAATGACATCCTGCTGTGAGAGAAGTGGAACAGGGCTGTGTTCAGGTTCCACCCCAAAACGCATGGAAATGAGCGAGCCGCAGGGCAGTGGATGACCTCCGCCTTGCCTTGCCTGGCCCGCCCATCGATGATGGGAGCTCTGCTCCCCCGTGCCTCCATCTACAACACTCTCTACGCTTGCCTGACAGAGCACTGCCGAGGGGGAGACGTAGCTACAATTCCTCTGTTCTGTCTGGATACAAAAGAGGGATTTGGCCAAGTTGTTTATATGGAAACGTGTTTTAAAAAATCCTCCTTAGTGAACTTAGTGATCCTCTCAATGCGGATCAGCCCTTCAAAGCCTAGCTGCTCAGTACTCACTCAAGTCGATCTATATGCTGTAAGTGTTTTTTTTTTTTTTTTTTTAACATGGCTGCTGAGGTTTAAAGAGTTCAAACCCCACAGAATGTTTATTCAATGAGGGAGAGTGTAATAAAGGCAAGTTAATAAACAAACTGGAGATGCATCCACGCTTTTTCTCTCCATCGTATCACACTGAACCCATGATGAGGCTGTGGTAGACACCGTCCAAGTCCCAAATGGCACCCTATTCCCTATTTAGTGCACTACTTTTGACCAACTCTGGTAAAAAGTAGTACACCATAGGAGATATGGTGCCATTTGCGACACACCCACTGACAGCTCCTCTCTGAGGAAACCTAGTTGTCCAGGTAAGTGTGGGAGTGAGACACATTCATTATGACAAATACTTCTAAAGGAGCGTGGCATGTTTAGCATTTCAAATGTCTGTCTAATCAACACATCATTGCTATCTTGTTAATTTGTGTTGTCAAAAGGAGACAAAGTTTAATTATTGATAATGACTATGGCTTGAAACACAGTGCCTCTAGCTGACGACCAGCTGACTGGTTCCTTGCAAACAGACTGGTTTGGCTTTAACTACAAAAGCCTCAGGTGTATCAAAAGATTACAATTCAAGTATGATACAAAAGGTTGCATCATGTGATTTCCTAAATAACCGTTTATCCTTCCAGTTAGTTGAAGTAAACACCCCAAAAACAAGCACCATAAAGCTACACTAATTTAATCTCAGATTTATAGTCCTGTCACGAGTTGCAAAGCCAGAACCCAGAAGCAGACCAGGACAAGGTAAGTTGAAACGAAGGTGAGTGTTTATTTACAATTCAAGAGTGATGCTGAATAATCCAGGGAACAGAGCGGGCGGCGTTGATTAGTTGTTGGGGGTGCAGTGGTTGATCCCATCATGGGTCGGCAGCCGCCGACCACCAGGCAGAGGTTGGATGAAGGTTCCGGACGGGTGACTGCAGATGGAACAAAACGGAGGTAAGTAAACAACAAGGTGCAAAAACAACAAAACTAACGCTAGGCTCTAAGACTGATACTCTGGTAAACCTACTGTTCATGGCTAACGATCCGGCAGGGAATGGATGTTAGGCCAGAGCCTAAGAAGGGTGATGATCAGGACCAGGTGTGCAGATTGCTGATGGGATGCAGGTGCGGAAATCAAGAGAGCTCCCCGGAGCGTTCCAGAACCCTCGGGAAACTGGAGATCACGAGCAGAAAAAACTAGTCCACAGACAGGACCCGACTCAGACTGCCGGGATCGTTACAGTACCCCCCCTCCGACGAACGCCACCGGGCGGACTCCCGGAGCGCCAGGATGGAGGCGGTAGAAGTCACGGATGAGGTCAGCATCTAGGATCTGTCGCCGCGGAATCCAACTCCTCTCTTCAGGACCATACCCCTCCCAGTCCACGAGATACTGGAAACCCCGGCCCCGCCGTCTGGAATCCATGATTCGTCGCACCGTGTAGGCAGGACCACCTCCGATCATCCGAGGAGGAGGAGGAGGAGGCGGAGGAGGCAACAGAGGACTGAGGAAAACCGGCTTGAGGCAGGAGACATGAAAGGTGGGATGGACTCTGAGCGTCCTCGGTAGTTTGAGTCGAACTGCCACTGGATTGATCACCTTCTCCACCACAAACGGACCAATGAACTTCGGTAACAACTTCCTAGACTCAGTCCGTAACGGAAGATCCCGTGTGGCCAACCAGACCCTATCTCCGATGGTATAGGTGGGAGCGGGGATCCGGCGACGATTCGCCTGGAGCTGATACCGGTCCGAAACTCTAAGGAGTGCCTTTCTGGCCCGATGCCAGGTCCGGTGGCAACGACGAATATGGGCCTGAACAGAGGGCACTGAGAGCTCCTTCTCCTGAGAAGGGAACAAGGGAGGTTGGTAGCCATACAGGCACTGGAAGGGAGACATCCCAGTGGCAGATGTAGGGGAGAGTATTGTGGGCATACTCAACCCAAGGCAACTGAGAGACCCAGGAGGTGGGGTTGGAAGAGACCAGGCAGCGTAGCGTGGTTTCCATCTTCTGGTTGGCTCTCTCCGCCTGACCATTGGATTGGGGGGTGAAAACCAGATGTGAGACTGACTGTAGCTCCAATGGCCAAACAGAAGGACTTCCAGACAGCAGAGGTAAACTGAGGGCCACGGTCGGAAACGATATCACTGGGCAACCCGTGGACCCTGAAAACCTCCTAACCAGGATCTCGGACGTCTCCGAGGCAGAGGGAAGCTTGGCAATTGGCACAAAGTGGGCGAACTTGCTGAATCTGTCCACGATAGTCAGAACGACCGTGTTCCCCTCAGAAGCGGGCAACCCAGTGACGAAGTCCAGGGCCAGATGCGACCATGGTCGCCGGGGAATAGGAAGGGGGGTGAAGTAGTCCAGAGCTGGGCCGATTGGTACTCTTATTCTGCGCACACACTGGACAGGCAGCAACAAAACCCCGAGTATCCTCGGCCATGGCAGGCCACCAAAAAGCGTCTGCGAAGAAACGCCATTGTCCGAGCCACGCCAGGGTGACAAGCCATCTTGCTGGCGTGGGACCATTTGAGGACAGCAGGACGAACCGACTCAGGCACAAACAACCGACCGGGTGGACCGTTACGGGACCGGGCTGAGTCCGAAGGGCCGCCAGCACCTCCTCCTCAATCTTCCACATAACTGCTCCCACGACGCAGTTCCGGGGGAGAATTGTCTCGGTCTTGGACCCACTCTCCTCCGTCTTGGAGAACATCCGGGACAAGGCGTCCGCCTTGCCGTTCTTAGATCCAGGTCGGAACGTCAGGGAAAACTTGAATCGTCCGAAAAACAACGCCCACCTGGCCTGACGGGAGTTGAGACGTTTAGCCGATTGCACGTAAGCAAGATTCTTGTGGTCAGTCCAGACAATAAACGGTTGCTCCGCCCCCTCCAACCAGTGGCGCCACTCCTCCAAGGCAAGTTTCACCGCGAGAAGCTCCCGGTTACCCACATCGTAATTCCTCTCCGCAGGCGAAAGGCGACGAGTAGTAGGCGCAGGGATGGAGTTTACTGTCCGTGGAGCATCGCTGCGACAGGATGGCGCCAACTCCCACATCAGACGCGTCCACTTCAACGACGAACTGACGGGCCGTGTCCGGTTGAGAGAGAATCGGTGCGTTGGTGAATCGCCTCTTCAAATCCAGAAACGCTCGATCCGCCTCCGGATTCCACTTGAAGGTCCTGATACTGGAAGTCAAGGCAGTTAACGGAGCGGCCACACGGCTGTAATCCCGGATGAATCTGCGGTAGAAATTCGCAAACCCCAAAAATCTCTGGAGCTGCAATCTCGTACCGGGCTGGGCCCATTCCAGAACCGCTCTAACCTTCTCCTGGTCCATCCTAATCTCTCCCCTGGAGATGATGTACCCGAGAAAGGATGTCGTGTGGGCGTGAAACTTCGCACTTCTCGGCCTTCACGAACAGGCGATTCTCCAACAATCGCTGCAGAACCTGCCGGACATGCTGGACGTGGTCGGAAGGTTCCTTCGAGAAGATCAGAATGTCATCCAGGTAAACAAACACAAAGAGACCGATCATATCTCTCAGGACGTCGTTCACCATACTCTGGAATACCGCTGGAGCATTGGTCAGTCCAAACGGCATCACCTGATACTCGAAGTGACCCATCGGTGTATTGAAACCCGTCAACCACTCGTCCCCCTCTCTGATCCGGACCATGTGATACGCATTGCGTAGGTCTAGCTTAGTGAACACCGTAGCACCCTGTAAGGAGTCGAAGGCAGAACTCATCAAGGGCAGGGGATACTTGTTCTTGACCGTGATGTCATTCAACCCCCGATAATCAATGCACGGTCGAAGAGAGCCATCCTTCTTACCCACAAAGAAGAATCCTGCCCCCAGGGGGTGATGACGAGGGACCGAACGAGACCAGCAGCTAGGGACTCCTTGATGTAGGTCTCCAAAGCCTCACGTTCAGGTCGGGAGATACTGTATAACCTTCCCTTGGGGTAGACAGCTCCAGGGAACAGGTTGATGGCACAATCATATGGTCGGTGGGGGAGGGAGTGACAGAGCCTTCTGCTTACTGAAAACTTCCCCCAAATCGTGATATGTCTCGGGAACCAGGGACAAATCTGGGGGTTTAGCCTCAATCACCTGACTGGGAACCGAATGGGGACAGGCAGTCTTGAGACAGTTAGCATGACAATCAAGGCTCCAACTCGTTACCTTGCCCGTCACCCAATCGAACGTGGGATTGTGTTCCTTCAGCCAGGGGTATCCAAGGACCAGAGGAACATGGGAAGACGGCAGAATGAAGAATGAAATCATCTCAGAATGATTCCCCGACAACAGCATCTTAACCGGTTCAGTCCTCATCGTGATACGTGCCAGACTACTGCCGTCCAGAGTGGTAGCTTCAATGGCTTCCGGCAATTGCTCCTTGGAAAGCCCCAGCTGTTCCACCAACTCGGCATCTAGAAAGCTTCCATCGGCACCTGAATCGATAAAAGCGTTAATCGCTAAGCTCTGATTCCTGTTCATAAGGGTAGCCGGGAAACGGGGTCTGACAGAGGTATTGAGAGGTCGAAACTGGCTCGCTAAAAGTCCTCCCAACTTTAGCGAGCCGCGCAGTTTGACGACCCGACTGGAACCTGAGAAGCTGATCGGTTGGACGGAACCCATTGCTTCTCCCTCCTTCGCTCTCGGACTCGATTATCCACCCGAATAGACAAGGCTACCAAGCTGTCCAGGTCACTAGGCTCCGGATAGGAGATCAACTCATCCTTGAGCTGCTCCGACAGACCCTGGTAAAGGCCGCTTGCAGAGACTCCTCATTCCACCCACTCTCCACAGCCAACGTCTTGAACTCGATCACGAAGTCGGCCACGCTACGGAGTTCCTTGGCGAAGCGAAAACAGGCGCCTAGCTGCGTCCCTCCCTCGGACGGAATGGTCGAAGAGCTTCCTCATCTCGGCCGTGAACCCCTGGTATGAAGCCATGCAGGGATCCTGTCGTTCCCAAACGGCTGAAGCCCACTCCAGCGCTCGACCACGCAGCAACTCAATCACAAAGGCTATCCTAGCCTTGTCTGTGGCATAAGAGTAGGGCTGTAGATCGAACACTAATCCACACTGCATAAGGAAGGAACGGCATCTTCCCAGCTCCCCCTCATATTTATCCGGCGTCGGAACCTTGGGCTCACGGAAGGACACAGCTCCAGAAGCGGCAGGCGAGATGGGTGAAACCGGTAGTGGATCCTCCACCGGAAACTGGCGTTGGTTCTGGACCTCCGTCAGACCGGTAGAAAGGTTCCGAACTGACAACGCGATCTCCTGTAGTACCGTGCTATGATGGCCCAACATCTTCTCCTGCTGGGTAATGGCATGGCGAACAGAGTCCAGGTCCGCTGGGTTCATTACTCGCCGGATCGTTCTGTCACGAGTTGCAAAGCCAGAACCCAGAAGCAGACCAGGACAAGGTAAGTTGAAAGCGAAGGTGAGTGTTTATTTACAATTCAAGAGTGATGCTGAATAATCCAGGGAACAGAGCGGGCGGCGTTGATTAGTTGTTGGGGGTGCAGTGGTTGATCCCATCATGGGTCGGCAGCCGCCGACCACCAGGCAGAGGTTGGATGAAGGTTCCGGACGGGTGACTGCAGATGGAACAAAACGGAGGTAAGTAAACAACAAGGTGCAAAAACAACAAAACTAACGCTAGGCTCTAAGACTGATACTCTGGTAAACCTACTGTTCATGGCTAACGATCCGGCAGGGAATGGATGTTAGGCCAGAGCCTAAGAAGGGTGATGATCAGGACCAGGTGTGCAGATTGCTGATGGGATGCAGGTGCGGAAATCAAGAGAGCTCCCCGGAGCGTTCCAGAACCCTCGGGAAACTGGAGATCACGAGCAGAAAAAACTAGTCCACAGACAGGACCCGACTCAGACTGCCGGGATCGTTACAAGTCCAACAATTTTAGTTTAGTTTTTTTCTCTTGCTAACCATTAGCCTAGTGGCTGTGGTCCATTGATGCTCCTAATACCATACTAGACACTACAAGGTCAATGACAGGCAGACAGTTCTAATCACTTTAACTTTTCCTCCAGATTTTCCTCTCTCCATTCTCTCCATTTTGACGAATCAGATCACTCTTCAATGACAACACAAAGGACATGGTCTTCTTGTTTGGAATATAAATCCCGGGAAAATGGCTTACGGACGTCTTTTCCAACGAGCATGTGTCCCAGTCATCTAAGTCTCATTAGAGAGAGACTATGGCGTAGCTAGAGGCCCTGAAAGGAATGGAAGAGTCAGGACTTTCACTAAATGTAATCTCCCATCAGGCTCAACTGTTCCCCCTCCCTCTGACTGATAGATACACATCGACGACAAGAGATAAGATTACAAATGGCGGCAGGCAGAGAGAGAAACAATGTGCCTGCCTATATGGTCACACATCTCACAATGAAGTGGTAAAATGTGAATCCTCTGTTTTAAAGTGAAACAAGGAAAACGTCTTCTGGTTGCATCAGCACAGTTCGACTGAGACTACGACTACGTCTTCCTCCATGATGATGAGTGGTTGGTTTTGCAACGCCTTGAGAAAGTCATCAGGGCCTGCTGAATCATGAACACCTTTATTTCCGTTACTATAATATATCTTTATACGGTATATATATGGAGTAAGACAAATAAAACACCAAAATATAGGCTTATGAGAGACATTCCAACAAGTGCCTCCAAAAGGTATGTTTTGATTGAAACGACCTCAGTAAAATCACAACAGAGAGAGAGAATAGAGTGTAGCTAGTGATGACAGCTTCCTGTTGGTGTGAAGGGGAGAGGGCGGGAACCAATGGCAGTGCAGTAGCCTCAGAACACTGAACTGGAATCCCAAATGGCATCCTATTCCCTATATAGTGCACTACTATGGGCGCTGGTCAAAAGTAGTGCACTATGTAGGGAATAGGGTGCCATTTGGGACAGCTGAGAACTGTTCTTTTCACATCACCACCCAGCAGGGAGTCTGCTACACCGAACCTCTGTCTCACCACACTATCAGCCATGATGGGAAATGATCAGAAACTGGAGGTTTATGACGCCTCACAGCCAGAGAAGTATCTGCCAAATATGTGACAACCGTTTCTAAATATTCATACCAGTAATTTCAACAATTTCTTTCACATAGCCCATAAAACTGGGCAAATGTAGTAATCACACAAGCTTACTTGCTTAAATATCCACAGTGACATTGAATCACATACCGTCCCTTCAGCTACTATCTAGTTTTCAGTACTTACTATACGAGCGTGTCAGTATAGTGTTGTATTATAAATCAGACAGTCTATTTGTTAATATCCACCTACTTACCAAAGGCCCTATCATTAATGAATCATGACAACCCACCTCCCGCTGGTTTACCCCAGCCGCCCCCTCCTATCCTGAGCTTCTGCCCCCTACACAATACTCAAGCCCCAATTGGCTTATTGAAATTCCGAAACTAAAACACACACTCACATACAGTCTCCTGAGTTTGCCACACAACATTACACGAGCACAACCCGGCCCTCCCTCCAGCGACAGAGAGGAGCGAAGCGCTGCCAGCTCTGGCGTGGCACACAAGGGAATGGACCCAGGGCCAGAAAAACTTGGCAAGGAATGGCTGGGAGTCCCACCTGTGTGGAACGCTTCTGGAACATTCTATTGCTCAGAGACAAGAGGAGCATCAGCTGTGGAGAGAGAGAGGAGACAAGACAAGGGTGGCAGGTAGCCTAGCAGGGCCAGAAACCGAAAGGTCCTTGAGTAAGGCACTAATTGCTCCTGTAAGTTGCTCTGAGCAAGAGAAGGATCAGCTGTAGAGAGAGAGGAGACAAGAGTAGGATCAGCTGTGGAGAGAGAGGAGACAAGAGGAGGATCAGCTGTGGAGAGAGAGAGGAGACAAGAGGAGGATCAGCTGTAGAGAGAGAGGAGACAAGAGGAGGATCAGCTGTGGAGAGAGAGGAGTCAAGAGGAGGATCAGCTGTGGAGAGAGAGAGGAGACAAGAGGAGGATCAGCTGTAGAGAGAGAGGAGACAAGAGGAGGATCAGCTGTAGAGAGAGAGAGGAGTCAAGAGGAGGATCAGCTGTGCAGAGAGAGAGAGAGGAGACAATAGGAGGATCAGCTGTGGAGAGAGAGAGAGGAGACAAGAGGAGGATCAGCTGTAGAGAGAGAGAGAGGAGACAATAGGAGGATCAGCTGTGGAGAGAGAGAGAGGAGACAAGAGGAGGATCAGCTGTAGAGAGAGAGAGAGGAGACAAGAGGAGGATCAGCTGTAGAGAGAGAGGAGACAAGAGGAGGATCAGCCGTGGAGAGAGAGGAGACAAGAGGAGGATCAGCTGTAGAGAGAGAGGAGACAAGAAGAGGATCAGCTGTGGAGACAAGAGGAGGATCAGCTGTGGAGAGAGAGAGGAGACAAGAGGAGGA
This sequence comes from Coregonus clupeaformis, assembly GCF_020615455.1. Classification (NCBI taxonomy): domain Eukaryota; kingdom Metazoa; phylum Chordata; class Actinopteri; order Salmoniformes; family Salmonidae; genus Coregonus; species Coregonus clupeaformis. The sequence continues at coordinate 5,735,228 of NC_059219.1, forward strand.
TCAGCTGTAGAGAGAGAGGAGCCAAGAGGAGGATCAGCTGTAGAGAGAGAGGAGACAAGAGGAGGATCAGCTGTAGAGAGAGAGGAGACAAGAGGAGGATCAGCCGTGGAGAGAGAGGAGACAAGAGGAGGATCAGCTGTAGAGAGAGAGAGAGAGGAGACAAGAGGAGGATCAGCTGTTGAGAGAGAGAGGAGACAAGAGGAGGATCAGCTGTAGAGAGAGAGAGGAGACAAGAGGAGGATCAGCTGTAGAGAGAGAGAGGAGACAAGAGGAGGATCAGTTGTAGAGAGAGAGAGGAGACAAGAGGAGGATCAGCTGTAGAGAGAGAGGAGACAAGAGGAGGATCAGCCGTGGAGAGAGAGGAGACAAGAGGAGGATCAGCTGTAGAGAGAGAGAGAGAGGAGACAAGAGTAGGATCAGCTGTAGAGAGAGAGAGGAGACAAGAGGAGGATCAGCTGTAGAGAGAGAGAGAGGAGACAAGAGGAGGATCAGCCGTGGAGAGAGAGGAGACAAGAGGAGGATCAGCTGTAGAGAGAGAGAGAGAGAGAGGAGACAAGAGGAGGATCAGCTGTAGAGAGAGGAGACAAGAGGAGGATCAGCTGTAGAGAGAGAGAGAGGAGACAAGAGGAGGATCAGATGTAGAGAGAGAGAGGAGACAAGAGGAGGATCAGCCGTGGAGAGAGAGGAGACAAGAGGAGGATCAGCTGTAGAGAGAGAGAGGAGACAAGAGGAAGATCAGCTGTAGAGAGAGAGAGGAGACAAGAGGAGGATCAGCCGTGGAGAGAGAGGAGACAAGAGGAGGATCAGCTGTAGAGAGAGAGGAGACAAGAGGAGGATCAGCTGTAGAGAGAGAGAGGAGACAAGAGGAGGATCAGCTGTTGAGAGAGAGAGGAGACAAGAGGAGGATCAGCTGTAGAGAGAGAGAGGAGACAAGAGGAGGATCAGCTGTAGAGAGAGAGAGGAGACAAGAGGAGGATCAGCTGTAGAGAGAGAGGAGACAAGAGGAGGATCAGCTGTAGAGAGAGAGGAGACAAGAGGAGGATCAGCTGTAGAGAGAGAGAGGAGACAAGAGGAAGATCAGCAGTAGAGAGAGAGAGGAGACAAGATGAGGATCAGCTGTAGAGAGAGAGAGGAGACAAGAGGAGGATCAGCTGTAGAGAGAGAGAGAGAGAGGAGACAAGAGGAGGATCAGCTGTAGAGAGAGAGGAGACGCTGCTCTATCTCTCTCTGCTCCTTCCTGCTCCAATAGACTATTACAGCCTTAATTTGGACACATTGGGATTTTAATAGATCAAAACAAGGCAATAGTTTAACTCCTCAGGTTAGTTTTTATGTAAACTTGTTTTAGTTTTTATGTAAACTTGTTTTGGCGAAGAAGAGGATTCTGTTGTTGCCACAGTGTTCTATTTGAAATACACTGAGCTTTGAACGTTCCATTTTGCCTGTCACAGTCAGGAAGTAAATTATAATGTGAGAGAGAAGGATTCACAATGGATGGTAAAAGCCTTACTTCAGAGTAATAGGGCTGGAGGAATTATATTTAACACCAGTGTAGGGACAGAGAAGCTATTACCCTAGCGGTTATTTGATTTGCTGTGAGTGGACCTCTCAGTTTTGAAAAAGGTACCCCTTCATAAAAGAACTGCAAACATGTTATTGAAGCACAGTAAGCTCGTACTATCACTTTGATCAGCTCGCTCCAGTTCATTACATAGAAACAACCTAGAATTACACAGCGACTTTTCACACACTCCTCGATGGAGCTCTTCTGAGCTTAACTTATTTACCAGTCTGTCCTTTTGATTGCAATCAATTAAGAATTACCTGCCTCCCAGCTCAGAGTGAGAACAATTACGTTGCTCTGCAGTCTGTATTGGAAATCGATAGCTGCCTAGGTTCAATCAAGCCCAGGTGCCAGTCCTCTTTAACCCAGAGACGCCGGAGGAGATGTCTATTGAAGGTGACGCCGATTGTCACTCTGACTCAATCCGGCCCCCTGTCGTGAGACGCAGAGGGCGTGATCCGCCCGGCAGAAGGATTCCTCCACCTGAGTCGCTCCTTGGATCGATGGGAATCGTGCTGTGATTCTCCCGACTCTTCCCTAATTGTTACAGCAGGTGAACAAGGGAGACAATGATTCTGAATGTCTGCCTGGTGCGCTAAGACATCAACAACCCTGCTGTGGGTACTACATTACCATGGTGTTTGAACACACAATAACTAATGTTTGTTCATCATGACTGAGAAGTGCATGATAATGTAAGATCAGACAAGGCAAGACTAGTTATTCATACAGTAGAATGATGAACTTAGTATATTTTGTGTTGTAATCAATTCCTCTGGGATGGCACATGATAAAGTCCTGCATCCCAAATGGTACCCTATTCCCTGTACAGTTTATTACTTTTGACCAGAGCCCTATATGTCCTGGTTGAAATTAGTGCACTACATAGGGAATAGGGTGCCATTTGGGACGCAGTCATTGAAGTTCCTTGATCGACACAGGTTGTGTTTGGGAAATGTCATTGTAAGGCAACGTGCAATAGGACTCCAAATCCTAAACTGGACAGGAGTATAGTAACCTGAATTAAAAACATTTATAGACTGGTAAATCAATCCAACTCAACATCACAGTGAAGTAGAGCAGCTAACAAGACAGCACTCAGTAAGAGCGTAGAGGAGAGGAGAAGAGAGGAGAGGAGAACAGAAACTTAGGGATCTAAACCAAGGGGGCCTTCCAGCTAAATGTTCACAGAGGATATTCTAATGCCTCTCCACAGCTTTCTAGTTTCAGGATCAGATTGGGTTTCTTTCTCACCGCGAGGGAAGGGGATTAAGCTGTCAGCACCACAACAACAGGCAATTACTAACAGACTTTCAAAAGTGAATTCTGGCACTGCTGACAACCCTCTGTGCCGTAGCAGTCATTGGTGGTGACAGTTCACACAAAGAGGCGCGCATGCACCACACCTGAAGTCAAGCGTGAGGGTCTCGCCTGTAAACACAATGCCATCCATCTTCACACAGGGCCTCTGGGAATACTTGCCATTTAAAAAGTGGCTGTGTATATCAGGACAGGTTAATGTGTCCACTTTTCTTTCTTAAATGCTACATTTTATTATGGAGCCTGTCTGGATGCAATTAAAATGCAACAGTGCCAGAGGAGCAGTAATAAACACCCTCATGAATGTGGCTTCTGTCTCTAGTTGTTCTTGTCAAGGTGAAGGGAAGAACAAGTCTGCCTTCTACCACTGAAAATAAAGTAGCCTGGACTACAGACTTACTTTTGAATTTTTATTTTAAACAATTGAGGTTGATGCATTATTGCATATTTGAATGTGTTTGCGGCAGTTTGTTGAAAGGGGTAAGCGTTATTGCTTTACCTTGCTGAACTCTAGCCATGGCAAATTCATTTCAGTTGACAAAAGCTTAACATCAGTTGTGAAGGAATGGGGAGGCATGCAGTCGACTTAAATTGTTGTTTTGCCCCAGTTCCCAGTGCCATAGTCTACTAGTGGACCGCCTGAAGGAAAAATAATAAGAAAAATACCTTTCTTAAAGGCCCAATGTAGTCAAAATTCAGTTTTTCCTGTTTTTTATATAATATAACAATTGATTAAACTTAACACTGTAAAAGTGTGAAAAAAACAGTGTTATTTCCTGATAGTTGCTGGTTGAAAATACAATCTACACAGGACCTTCTAATCAGCAGGTTTGCATGGGCGGGAGTTTTGGCTTTCCATGGTGACATCACAATGCGGTAAATTGGTTAACAGACCAACAACAAAGAGAGTTCTAAACCTCTCTGCCAATAACAGCTAGTGTTCAATCAGACCACTCACAAACAGTTCTAGCTAAATTCTTGCTTGAGAAATAGTTTTTTGCTAAAAATCTATTTTTGCCCATTTTAATGGAAATGTATTACAGTAAGGTACTTAATTTTTACCCAGAATGAATTTGATATTGATATATAAATGGCTGCATTGGGCCTTTAACATTTGTGATCACCATGGACTTTGCAGAGAAACAACTATGTTAAATCAAAAATCTTTCTCCAAGTTAAGAGTGTTTTTATTCTTACCAAAAGCAGATCACAGAGGACTAGTCTAAAAAGCAACATTTTCTCACGTAAAATAAAAGGACAGAAACATTGTCAGTGAAATCAAAAGAGGAACGTCATTGATGTCTGAGGGCACAATGAAATCACCAGGTCCCAGACTAATGTTAACACTAGAAGTCCTTCCCCCATAGTAGAGGTTAGCTCTTCATGGCTCAGGTTCTGAATGGATGATAAATCCTATTGAAGGGCAGCTGAGCTGTCTCCCGCTATTGTGGCCTTTGTCAAAAATCATTATGCAGAACTGCAAACAGGTTTTCTATGTGGTGTTATGGTCAGTATCAAATAACCAGCATAGTATAATGCAGATCAAAACTTTCATAAATATAGAATTGGATTTAGGCTCTTTATTGTGGTGTCCAGTGCTTTCCTTGGATGTTTACAGGGAAAATAGGAATAGAGAAATGGGCAAATCAAAACAACAAATGGACACTGTATTTGTTCTAGTCAAAATGGGGATGAAATTCAATGTCAAAGCAGAAGCTCCAGACTGTATCATTTTTATATTAATAATAATTTGGAGGTAAAATAATCTATATATTTCTTTAAAGAAGAAAAATATAGAAATTGAGCCCATCAAAAACTAGTCTGGGAACTTGATTGATTCTAATCAGTTTTACAAAGTGAGGACGAGCAGTCAATAAAGAGTTTCATCTCAGATATGATATGTAAATACTTCATAGGCCAACCGGTCAATAACAGCGTTATGTGAGAGAGAGAGAGAGAGAGAGAGAGAGAGAGAGAGAGAGAGAGAGAGCGAGAGAGAGCGAGAGAGAGGCAATCCCTATCAACCTTTTCACTTGACATTTATGTCTGTTGGAAACTGGAAATTGCAGTCAGGCTCCTGGCAGATTCACTCCCTCTATTGTAATGATTTGGACCGATAGGTTGAATCACAATGTGCAGCAAGAATTAGTTCTCAAATGACACATTTGATTCAAATAATGACTGCCAATTCCTAACCAGATTCCATGATTCCTGTCTCCCAGGCAACCAAATCATCCACATCAAGAAGACCAGGATAAGAAAAAACACCATGCTCTGTCGACTGGTACAGTGTTTCATAACTACATGGCTTTTTATCTACCATAAAGGTCACAATTATGTCTGTGTCTATTATCATCAAGAACCACTCCAGACAGGCTAGTTTACAGCCAGTTTGGGTCCCACCCTGAATAGATTTGAAAAGTCCTATGTAAGAGAACAGGTCACATCATCAAACATGTGTACACTATACATATCTGCTATGAAATGAAACCTTTTAAACCTTTTCAAGTGGGTATTTTTCATAACAACATTGACTGTGCATGGATAAAAAATGAGAAGCACTGACCTTTTCAAAATGGTCAAGAAAGAAGTGCCTGTCCATTAAATTAGTTTCTCTTTCAGACTCATGACTGGGTGAGGAGAGAAGTGTGTGTGTGTGTGCACACGCATCGTGTTTGTGTATGCACATCTGTGTGTGTGTGTTAATGTGTGTTAGTCTGTGGAGATCCATCATTCGGCCCGCTCCGCTCCGCCTCAGTCCTGTGCATCTGATGTGTGTTATCTGTCCTGGGCAGATCCTGCAGCTCCACCAGGCTGTGTGATGGAGCAGGACAAGCCGTTAGTCATAAAACACTGAGGCAGCCCATTATCCACACTTTGATCCACACCACACTGCCTGTAAATAGACACTGGCCTGTCAGACAGACACCTGGCCAGAGGAGAGGAGGAGAGACGACAGCCAGAGCACAGAGCAAGGCTGTGTCCCAAATGACACCCTATTCCCTATATATTGTACAAATGTAGTGCGCTATATAGGGAATAGGGTGCCATTTGGGACACACAGCCTAGATTTCTGGATGGACTCTACCATGCTCTGGTACGTCCACCACTTCCACGGTTCCCCCCTTCACATCACTATAACTGACTGCATTGATGGAGGCAGATTGGGGCATGAATTTGTCTCGGGGGACAGGGAGGAGATTGTATGTATTGGCCCATTAGACGTTGATAATGAGAGATCCAGTTGGTTACTGTGTAGATGCACCACATCTAGAGGAGACATCTCTAGATGTGATGGTTACTGTCTCTCACACACACACCCATGACAACCGCATGCACACACTCACCTATTCACACACACACACCCATGACAACCGCATACACAAACTCACCTATTCACACACGCTAGCAAGTACACACGCCACATATTGACCTTGTCAGCTATTGTCAGCTATTTTTCTCCAATTGGAAAGGGAGGCATGTGGTTGGAAGTGACACATGTTAATGCATGTTGCTGAAACTCAGCTCCCATAAATGGAAAAGTCACGATTACTTTCCACTTTACACAATTATAACTATGAGATAAATGACTTTTGACATAATCTCACTAATAATGAATATCTGATATAAACCACAATGTCATATTCTAAATGTAACAATTGCACTGTGCACAGAGACCCAGCATCTTGATGTCTCTACAATCTAGCCTTGTAATAACACAAGAGTTGTTCAATGTTTTTCCTCCAAATAAACAGCAATAAAAATGCTCTATGGGTCACCTTCATTATAATAATCATAAAACTGTCTCTCACCTAAATGGATGTCTACTCCCCGATGCGCAGGGGAGTCACTGCCTGCCTTTCTGGGACAAACAAACACACACAGTAACAACCCAGCCTCTCCTTATGAATTTTAGGCCATTAAAGTTTTATGCAATATTTCACACTAAATAGAACCACCATAAGGGTGGGCTGTGCTGGAAAGGAAAAGTAGATACTAAAAAGCATACTTTGACATTCTGCACTAACCACTTGATTTCCAGACAGGGATGATTGTTTTTCAACAACAACAGTTACAGTCAATGTAAATGAAATGGGATGGAATCACATCACACACTTTTGCTTAGAGTGAAACAACAATCAATACAAAATGCAATTCCAATGTACGTACAAGGTAAATGTATTTGCTGTGTAAGCCATAGCGGTATATTATATTCTCCTCTTCTGACACCTTTCCATAAAATGGACACCTGACTAGTAAGAGACAGTGAGTCTGTCAGTCTCAGGTGGTCATTTGTGGCCATCAGTACTGCTGACAGAAGGCCTACAGCAGGGTTCCCCAACTTACAGCCAAAGGGCCAAGTCTTAAAAATATATATACATAAATATATATATATATATATATATATATATATATATATATATATATATATATATATATTTATTTATTTATTTTACATTTTCATTATTGGACATAAAATACTGTAAAAACACCAGGAAATCAGCTCCAAGTGATTTTAATTTTAGAAATATGTTCCCAAGTATTCCCACACATAAGCGAGAGACACGTGATCGTACACAAATGTAAGCAAGGTTTTAAATGTTTTAGTCAAATATTATATCTGTTTGGGCTTCTTGCGGTCAATTTGCAGTCCACAAATGAATCTAGTTGATGGTCCCTGGCCTACAGTATGTGGTAGAGATGACCTTGCCCTGCTAAAACACCTTTGACCACATCTTCACTGTGGCCTGCTGCAGACACAAACTTTTTTCTTCTTCTTTTCACTTTAATTACTGTCTGTTTACCAAGCTAGCAGAACTACCTACTACTTTACCATTATCCAGTGGGGATATGTATCGTAAAACCACAAATTCACCTTTTTTAATTGATCACTTATTCTTAGTAATAATGCCTGTGTTAGGTGTTAAACTAGTCAAAAAGGGAATGGTTTCTATTTCTATTTCTATTTATTTAAATGTCTCGCAATTATTAGTTTAACCCTGAGCTTTATAATGAGCTCTTTATGGACAGCCCACACTGGCTATATTTGGATCCAGTCTGCCTATTTCCATTGTCCAACATGGACGGTACCATCAAACAGTAGGAGGGGTGAATAAAAAAGGCTATATACTGAAATATATTTGTTGTTGTTTTTTATTTAAATTCAGGGAGAAATTCAGGGGATGCACTCGGTCTAGTTCTTATTCAGCCTGAGCTCCTCGTCTGAGCAGCGTATCGACTGAACCGACAGGAAAAGAGAGAGAGCAGGGGAGAGAAAGGAAATAGAGAGAGAAAGGGAGCGGGCTGCTGAAAAATTCATGCCTATGCCAGCTCACTCCATTCTCAGCTCAGCAGGGGCCTGGCTTTGATACTTCACACTCACAGAAAAAATGCAAATGGTTTTCGCTACATAACATGGAGAGAATGTATCCCGTGAAAACGATCAAATCTCTGGCCAAACAATTAATAATATAGCCAGAATACATTCCACTGCGGTGTTCAGATTCTAGAAATATGTATATATATTTTTTGGGACAATGTTGTTACCACGATCTATTTTTAAAACAAAGGTGCTAGATTTATGTTTCAATAAATTGTTGAAATAGAAAATCACAAGGTCAACAAAATCGGTAATAACGAACAGATAAAGATTACTCCAACATTGTAACAGAAACTAAATGAATTCCCAATCTAAAAACTAAAACAATACATATATAAAATAACATTAGTAAGTATTTTGGTAAAAATTATATCAAAATCGAAACGATTTGCATCAGCTAACAATGTGAGAACAGAGGCAGAGCCTGAGTCCAATACTCCAATGACTCATGAGTTTAAAGTAAGGAGAGGAAAGACGGCTTGTGTTAGAGCGCTAGAGGAGGAGATATTGCCTTTGACAGGTAGCACAGCAGGGGGCCGTGCGCTGCAGTAAGACTATGGATCTATTTTTTCACTCAGACGCTATTTCAAGAATGCTGATTAGATATTCTCCTCTGTTTAGAGCTCAGTCCCTCGCCAAAGGAAAAGGTTGATTCAACTCTTCAACTCCACCGGCAAAAATGAGCAGTGACGTTTAGACACCGGTTTCTACCTTGTTATTATTATACTGTTGTGATATAAAACTGGGTCCATTCGATGGAGAATCCACATCTGTTTTTTTTTTAGAAGTGATGTCAGTGGGTTAAGTTAGTGGTGAGAGGGGTGGAGTTTGACTGGGGTGTTTCTGTGTGTGTGTGTGTGTGTGTGTGTGTGCATGCATGCGTGCATGTGTTAGTGAGTGTGTAGGGTGGTTGGTGGAGGTTGTGGAGGGTTCGTGGTTTGTGGTTGGTAGGGGTGGAGTATGGCTAGTTTGTGTGTGTGCGCACGTGTGTGTGTGGGGGGGCATATGTGCCTGTGTATATGTGCATATGCATGCGTTGGAGTGTGTGTGCGTATGGAAGTGTGTGTACCCGTGCATGTGTATAGGAGAGTTGTGAAGGCTGGGTTGGGTTGGGTTGGGTTGGGTTGGGGTGTGTGTGTGTAAAGGGGGGTTGTGGAGACTGGGTTGGGTTGGGTTGGGTTGGGTTGGGGTGTGTGTAAAGGGGGGTTGTGGAGACTGGGTTGGGTTAGGGTGTGTGTAAAGAGGGGTTGTGGAGGCTGGGTTGGGGTGAGTTAGGGGAGTTGTGGAGGCTGGGTTGGGGTGAGTTAGGGGGGTTGTGGAGGCTGGGTTGGGGTGAGTTAGGGGGAGTTGTGGAGGCTGGGTTGGGGTGAGTTAGGGGGGTTGTGGAGGCTGGGATGGGGTGAGTTAGGGGGTTGTGGAGGCTGGGATGGGGTGAGTTAGGGGGGTTGTGGAGGCTGGGTTGGGGTGAGTTAGGGGGTTGTGGAGGCTGGGATGGGGTGAGTTAGGGGGTTGTGGAGGCTGGGTTGGGGTGAGTTAGGGGGGGTTGTGGAGGCTGGGATGGGGGTGAGTTAGGGGGGTTGTGGAGGCTGGGTTGGGGTGAGTTAGGGGGGTTGTGGAGGCTGGGTTGGGGTGAGTTAGGGGGTTGTGGAGGCTGGGTTGGGGTGAGTTAGGGGGGTTGTGGAGGCTGGGATGGGGTGAGTTAGGGGGGTTGTGGAGGCTGGGTTGGGGTGAGTTAGGGGGGTTGTGGAGGCTGGGATGGGGTGAGTTAGGGGGGGTTGTGGAGGCTGGGTTGGGGTGAGTTAGGGGGGTTGTGGAGGCTGGGATGGGGTGAGTTAGGGGGGTTGTGGAGGCTGGGTTGGGGTGAGTTAGGGGGGGTTGTGGAGGCTGGGATGGGGTGAGTTAGGGGGGTTGTGGAGGCTGGGTTGGGGGTGAGTTAGGGGGGTTGTGGAGGCTGGGTTGGGGTGAGTTAGGGGGTTGTGGAGGCTGGGATGGGGTGAGTTAGGGGGGTTGTGGAGGCTGGGTTGGGGTGAGTTAGGGGGTTGTGGAGGCTGGGTTGGGGTGAGTTAGGGGGGTTGTGGAGGCTGGGATGGGGTGAGTTAGGGGGGTTGTGGAGGCTGGGTTGGGGGTGAGTTAGGGGGGTTGTGGAGGCTGGGATGGGGTGAGTTAGGGGGTTGTGGAGGCTGGGTTGGGGTGAGTTAGGGGGTTGTGGAGGCTGGGTTGGGGTGAGTTAGGGGGGTTGTGGAGGCTGGGTTGGGGTGAGTTAGGGGGGTTGTGGAGGCTGGGTTGGGGGTGAGTTAGGGGGGTTGTGGAGGCTGGGTTGGGGTGAGTTAGGGGGGTTGTGGAGGCTGGGTTGGGGGTGAGTTAGGGGGGTTGTGGAGGCTGGGTTGGGGGTGAGTTAGGGGGGGTTGTGGAGGCTGGGTTGGGGTGAGTTAGGGGGGTTGTGGAGGCTGGGTTGGGGGTGAGTTAGGGGGGGTTGTGGAGGCTGGGTTGGGGTGAGTTAGGGGGGTTGTGGAGGCTGGGATGGGGTGAGTTAGGGGGGTTGTGGAGGCTGGGTTGGGGTGAGTTAGGGGGTTGTGGAGGCTGGGTTGGGGTGGGTTAGGGGGGTTGTGGAGGCTGGGATGGGGTGAGTTAGGGGGTTGTGGAGGCTGGGTTGGGGTGAGTTAGGGGGGTTGTGGAGGCTGGGATGGGGGTGAGTTAGGGGGTTGTGGAGGCTGGGTTGGGGTGAGTTAGGGGGTTGTGGAGGCTGGGTTGGGGTGAGTTAGGGGGGTTGTGGAGGCTGGGTTGGGGTGAGTTAGGGGGGTTGTGGAGGCTGGGATGGGGTGAGTTAGGGGGGTTGTGGAGGCTGGGTTGGGGTGAGTTAGGGGGGTTGTGGAGGCTGGGTTGGGGTGGGTTAGGGGGGTTGTGGAGGCTGGGTTGGGGTGAGTTAGGGGGGTTGTGGAGGCTGGGATGGGGTGAGTTAGGGGGGTTGTGGAGGCTGGGATGGGGTGAGTTAGGGGGTTGTGGAGGCTGGGTTGGGGTGAGTTAGGGGGTTGTGGAGGCTGGGATGGGGTGAGTTAGGGGGGTTGTGGAGGCTGGGATGGGGTGAGTTAGGGGGGGTTGTGGAGGCTGGGATGGGGTGAGTTAGGGGGGTTGTGGAGGCTGGGTTGGGGTGGGTTAGGGGGGTTGTGGAGGCTGGGTTGGGGTGAGTTAGGGGGGTTGTGGAGGCTGGGTTGGGGTGGGTTAGGGGGGTTGTGGCGGCTGGGTTGGGGTGAGTTAGGGGAGCTCTGCTCATAATAATGTGTTCTCCACAGCAGGACGCCCCACCGGCCAATTACAGCACAGCATCTGGGCTGGCTGACAAGTGACCGTCATCGCAGGCGGAGGATCTGTGCTTTGTTCCGTGGCAGCGGGGCGGCATTTAGGGGAACAGATATGGATTCTGAATGCACAGCAGGTTTGGGCAACGGAGAGGTGAAGGGGACGAGAGGTGGTGTAGGCGGTGTCGCTACACATTCATACACAACAGACAGATTCTAATATGGTACTGTACACACACACCCATAATTCTAAGGCTAAAACAGTACAACGAGGGGTGTGGTTACCGCAGCTGCATGACGTGCTGGGCAGATAGAAACAGAAGCACACCAGGAACTAGCAAACCAGGAACTAGCAAACCAGGAACTAGCAAACCAGGAACTAGCAAACCAGGAACTAGCAAACCAGGAACTAGCAAACCAACTGCACAAGCAATTTCACTAGTTCCACATTTTCTGTTTCAGACAAAATGAGCCCCCCAGGTCTGAAAAGGGACAATTTCAAAATCACCTCAGCTGGACACTTTCATACACCATTGAAGTGTTTCTGCACTTCTCAGTACTCAGTAGACTACTACTATGCTCTGGTTTATAATTCCTTCTCCTTCTCCTTTTCCACAGAGGAGATGAAGACATATTATAATTAAGCAATGAGGCCCGAAGGGGTGTAGCACACCAAGGTACCTTGTTGCTATTATAAACTGGTTAACAAAGTAATTAGAACAGTAAAAATATGTTTTGTCATACCCGTGGTATACGGTATACCACGGTTGTCAGCCAATCAGCATTCAGGGCTCGAACCACCCAGTTTATAACTGGGTCTAACACAATCATACAGCTCAGGAAAAAATATTTATCTCACACCAAGGTATGGAGTGGCTTGAGGACATGTATCTTTGATGGCTTCTACATCTGCATTGTGTGCTGTTTGGGGTTTTAGGCTGGGTTTCTGTATAGAACTTTGTGACATCTGTTGATGTAAAAAGGGCTTTATAAATACATTTGATTGATTGATTGATTGATGATATGTATCTAAGCTTTGGGGCCAAGTAAATCAAACTCTACATAAAACAATGCAATCCGTTTACAAAAGCTAATAATTTTTCAAAGTTGTTATGATATATGATCGCATTTTTAAAAAGCTGTTCGACATCATGATGTGGAAGACTGTTATTTGGGTACACGCACGCACACACACACACAAACACACTTCCCCCCTGTATTTGGGGACAAATAATAATTTGCTGCAGCCCCACAATTAGCCTGAAAGCCCTTCATAGTCTTGTTTACACATGGAGTAGTGAATGGTAAACACTGAGGGACAAGGTGGTGTAGGTGGCTATATGCCTGCCAGTTGACTAATTCAGGTGAGTGGAATTATCACATTAAGGTCAAAGTAGAAACCTACCTATAAGATATTAATGTTATATTGTTTCCGATTAAGCATTTTTTAGAACTATGAAACCATGTAGATATTTTTTGTGTGTCTTTTCTTGTGTGGTAATTGAGTTTCTTGAGTTCAGGTCAAGGTAGCTATATTCGTCCATAGACTTCTATAGTCTTTCATCCTATATTCGTCTGTTCCATATACTTGAACTTTACTGAACTGACTGTAAAATGTGTGCATATATTTTTGTTTTATATAGGGGTGAGAGGATTTGTCAGGTCTCTGAGAGTGGTTTTGAACATCCAGCTTGGTCTAAAGACATTGAGTTAATTAATTCCCTTGGTGTTGGCTGCTTTTTCAGCCATTCAATGCTTCTTCCTAACGGCTTACTTGTTCTGTTCGAGAACCGGACGCGGAGGAAGAAAGCGGAAATAAAAGCGATTCCAGACCCATCCTTTCTCTCCATCCTCTCTTCTAAATCAGCCGCTCCAGAGACCATAAAATACCTTCTGCTCGTGATACAAAATATAATTATGCTAGTTTAATTTAATTTTTCAATTATACTCCAAAAACTTTATTGTTCCTCTCCAAATACTTTATTGTTCTATTATTATAAATTACATGGTTGAGAAGTGCAAGAGGAGCACGTACTCTGTGCCAGCCCCTTCCTTCCGTTTACGCAAATCACACGTCACTAGAATTCAAGTTAATTGCCTTACATACAAGTATAGCCTTACACCTGTAAAGTAATATCTAATGTAAAGCAATGCACGCATCATGTAACATATCATTGTTTAATTGTGGAGAAGGATAATATATATTTTATATATAGTTATATAGTGAGTGATGGATGTACTGAATAGCTAAACAATTATATTGTGAATAATTAATAACCAATAATGATCAAAACTGAAGTTCTAGGTTAACAGGGGTATGACCTGTACTATAGCGTTGCTATTGCTATTGTTTTAGTATGATTACATAAAACACTGTTATTTATCCTGGGCCTTGTACATTACATATTATAACTAAAACCTATTCTACAATGCACCATTATAATGCAGGTTTAGCAACTAATCCAGGCATCATCAAGATGTCTCTTGCTGGGCAAATAGGAAATCAGGAGAATGCTTAAAAAATGCTTTTAAAACCTATAAGTTCCTCTGGACCTCTGTGATTCTACCAAGGCTTTATAGTATTCATCTGAAAAATAGAGACTTATAACAACAGCCAGACAACGGAGGTTATACCTAATAATTATTGTGTTAAATCTAGAATGGATTCTTAGGCAGGATTAAGTATTGACTAATGCAAAGCCTGTTTACTGCAGGTAATTACTATGAACCATTCTAGTATAATCTCATTGAGATCAATGTGTCTCTGTTGAATTCAAAAAATTAATCTCCATACTATGAGTTTATTTATCAGGCTGCATCCCTGAAGCATCTCTTTACTGTACATCTATAAATCATAACACCTCTTAAGAGGTGCATTACTTGCGATATTGTAACTGCTTGTTTTAACTTAAATATATACCTCAAATGTATAAGTAATTTAAGGGAAAGGCGGTAATATCAGTAATTTATTGGGAAAGGGGGTAATATCACTTGATGAAGCAATGGATTGCAGACAAATAAATAATTGATGGTCATTTATTTTTTATTCACTACCACACTGACTGATAACATTACTCTTCCTGCTAATTGTCTAGAAACCACCATTAACAATGTTAAAAGAGAAAATCAATGTTTACTCCTCAAATGAATCAGGGAATCTCATGTTGCTGTATGTCTGAGGAGAGATAGATGGACTGTGTGTTCCTTTCCCACCTGTCTGGAAAAGATAGGCCTACTAATGGCAACAGAATGGCTGCCAACAATAAAATGCTTTATTAACGTTTGCACCTTTATTTAGTTAAGTGACAATGCCAGAGAAGCCGGTGTTTGGAGGATATATTGACATGGGTGTTGTTAGGCCCGAGTCGAAGTCGAGGGCCGGCAAACTGTGTCAATATATCCTCCAAACACTGGCTTCTCGGGCATTGTCACTTAACTAAATAAAGGTGAAAACTTTAATAAAGCATTTATACAACGGGTTACCAACATATTCAAATAATGATTGACATATTTTCATTAAAAAGGTTATTTTCTATTAATTTATTCATACTATTTCATCCTTCCACAAGATATAGTCCCGACACAAATCTAGGGTTGCTACCCAAGCCGGCTGGTCGTTCGTTCTATCGGTTCCGTTGCCAGAGACGCGACCCAGTCGTTCAGTCTTTTTGTTCTGTATCTATTGACGCGACCCAGTCGTTCAATCTAAATGTTGTATTGCCATACTGGCTGGAAACGTTATTATCCCTTGCTTGCTAGCTAGCCAACTATGGCTAACTTACAGTCACGTCAAACAGTGCAGCCAGAAAACAACAAAGTAGCTGCATTTGCATTTGTTTATGCTGTTTTCTAGTGACATTTATTTGGATACATCCATAACAATGAGCTAATAAGCCGCGATTTCAGCTGGCATAGGAAATGTGCTCTCTCGTCAGGACACTGTTGTTCAGAGAAGCTAGCCAACAACACAGCTAACATAATAATTTCAAACTGAAGCTGGAAAGACTGCAAATGATCTGCACTTCGTTTCGTTTTAACTGCATTCTATTGACATTTCTTTGTATATATCCATGAAAACAATGCCAGCTGATTCATGATTTCGACTGGCTGAGAAACGCTGCCTGCCTGTCTGTCTCCTCCCGACACGTTCATTACTATGGGACATGTGGAGATTGAATTTGAATATTGAAACAACGTTGCAAATGTTGGAGACAGACCGCAAGGTTTATACAAATCTCCGCTGTTGAAAATGAAATGTTGAAATGTTAGTCTAAAAGAAGTGTCAGATAATGTCTAGATGCCTTTTATAGTGGAGATCAAGTTTATAAATTGCCTGGCTGGGCTGATGAGACAGTGGATTGCGCAGTCAGATGGAACAGAGTAAATAGGCATTTTAACGTCACAGATTTAGCCGGTGGTAACTTGTGGAATAGACACCGGCTACAATGCAGTTTTGACCAATCAGCATTCAGGATTACACCCACCCGTTGTATAATCATAAATAAACAATGCAAACAACAAAGTGGATGTGCGTTTGATGAAGGTTACTATGGAGTGTCACGGTGATATTGTGGCCTCCATACCCTGTGGGTGTATAGCGGACTTAAAACAAAAAAATAACGTCACAAAATGTAGCACAGTCAAACACAAGTCACTTTAATTGATGAAGTCCTGTTTTGCATTTATTTATTCGTGATGAGGAGGGTTCTCAGATAGGAGCCTAGTATTAACACACAATGCCTCTCTCCTCTGCTCTCTATCCCTGTCCCTGGCCTTCAGTTTGTTACAGGGTGAACTTAAGTGTCAATACTTACATTTCTTAGCAATATTAACACATGTATAATATGTACTTTTGTTTTGATGTAATTACATAGCCTATTTCGAGTATTGTTAAGTTGGTTGTTAAGACTATACAAAAGTTGTAGTTAAGTTTCAAGCTGTTTTCACATTTTCCTTTGCCTTTCCCCATGATCTTTGTCTGTCTATATGCTGCCATCTGCTGGTATAGTTTAGACACCACCACAGAACACATTTATTGCTGTCACACTGAGGACATGATGATGGATATCGAGTTTCCAACTGGAGAGAGTAGTAACTAATCAATGATTGAAAACGACATCAACAACTGTCTGATTTAGCAAAGGTACATTAGGCCAGGACTACGGTCCTTATTGGACATTTACCAGCAGGTCCAGACAGTGGTAGGACTACGGTCCTTATTGGACATTTACCAGCAGGTCCAGACAGTGGTTAACTGAACACACACTGTGCTGTTTGACCAAAAGGCACAATGTATTGTATCTGTTTGAGAAAAGGGTGCAACTACAGTTTAGTAAATTAATAATCCACAGATAGTCTGCATTATGCACTCCTTTTGAAGTGAGATCCCACCTGCTGTCATAGCCCTTACGAAAAAAAGATTGCAGTCAGAGTGCAGCAGTTCGAGTGCAGTATAACTGCAGAATGCAGCAATAACTGCGTCTAAAATAACACAGCCGACAGCAGTTACTGCACTTTTACTGCAGTTTCAAAACTGCAATCTGCAGTCTACTGGCTAGGTCTCTCTTCAGTCTTTGGCTGTAGATTGCTCCTGCTCGTGTCATCGGAAAAACAGCACCTATGCAAAACATAACCAACCATACGAGCATGAAAAGGCAATAGTTTCTGGCACACCGATTTGCCTATCATCATAAATAAGTTCCGCTTTATGCAACCACTCTCAACAGTGACATTTTGGGAATGGTATTGGGCTAACTGACCAAATTCTGTTGAACATACAGTAGGCTTTGTTATACGACGACAGAATAACGTTCATACAGGTCACAGATATTATTATCTAAAATAAACAAAAACGAGTTGTTTCACAACAAATGTACAGAGTTCCGCAGCAGTCTTGTCGCCTACTCAGGAAAGACGCGTCATGGCCCTCTTTCCAACCTTCCTTAATTAAGAGGGGCAGGATCCAAAAGCGGTAGATCTATATTGAAGATGGAAGGCGCAGCGACGCCCACTGTGATAACGTCTACCAGCAGCAGCGCGGAAAACTTTTACACCTCTACTCTGGCTTACGACAGACACTTTTTTCGTACTGCTTCGGGGCTCCTCGTTTTCGCAGAAATAGTAAGTAGTCAAGTTTCAACTTTCAAGCTCTAGGCTACGGGATACGCATGGTATACGTCGTCCAAGTAAATGCTTACTTGCAGGTTCCTTCTCGACAATGCAATAACAATGACACATAATAAAATATAAGAATACGAACATAAATTAAATGGCTCAGTAGAACTGAATAAACATTTTATAGTAGCATAAGTATTATTCAAGAAGGCACATTTTTTGTCCAATATTTACACGTGTATTGGAGAAGGGGGGGTCAGTGTATAAACTGAGCAGTATAATAAGAGTCTGGTAGCAGCAGTTGTGATGTGTGTAGCATGAATGTAAATGTGTGTGTGTGTGTGTGTATGTCTGTGTGGGTGTGTGCATGAGTGAGTGCGTGTGTGCTAAGGTGAGGAGAATCAGAGCAGGTGGTCAGTCCAGTTCAATTGTTCAGCAGTCTGATGGCCCAAATCTAACTGCCTGTAGTTCAGGACCTGAAGCAAGGATATGCATATTCTTGATACCATTTGAAAGGAAACACTTTGAAGTTTGTGGAAATGTGAAATTAATGTAGGAGAATATAACACATTCGATCTGGTAAAAGATAATACAAACAGTTCCATCATCTTTGAAATGCAAGAGAAAGGCCACAATATAATATTGCAGTTTAGGCACAATTTAGATTTTGGCCACTTGATGGCAGCAGTGTGTGTGCAAAGTTTCAGATTTATCCAGTGAAGCATTGCAATACTGGACTATTTTGTATGAAGTCTGCCCAAACGTGCCGAATTGGTCAATTGACACATTTTCAAGTACATAACTATAGAGAACATACAAAAATGATATGGTAATACAACATTTAAGTTTACACACTCCACAATCCATACATGATGGATCATTAGCTTATATTCTAACTTTCATACATCTAGATGGCCGGGCGGGGTGTGTGCTGTCTTCACTACCCGCTGGAGGGACTTGCGTTCATAGACAGAGCAATTCCCGTACCAGGCCGTGATGCAACCGGTCAGGACGTTCTTGATGGTGCAGGGCCAGTATTTGGAGAGGACCTGGGGCGGCATGCTGTTGTGTCCTCTTGACAAGAGTGGTGGTGTTGTTGGTTCATTACACGTCCTCGGTGATGTGGATGCTGAGGAACTTAAAACTAGTGACTCTCTCTGCTGCAGTCCGGTTGATGTGGATCGGGGCATGTTCCCACCTCTGCTTCCTGAAGTTAAAAATCAACTCCTTTGTTTTGCTGACTTTGAGGGAGAGGTTGTTGTCATGACACCACAATGCCAGTTTACTTACCTCCTCCCTATAGGCTGACTCGTTGTTGTTGGTAATCAGGCCTACAACCGTGGTGTCGTCAGCAAAGTTGATGAGGGAGTTGGTGTCGTGCAAAGCCACGCAGTTTTGGGTGAACAGGGAGTACAGCAGAGAACTGAGGACTCACCCCTGGGGGGCCCCTGAGTTAAGAGTCAGTGTGGAGGAGGTGTTGTTGCCAATCCTCACAGCCTGTTGTCTGCCCCTCAGGAAGTCCAGGTTCCAGTTGCAGAGGGTGATGTCCTAACTGCGACACAAACATATTGGTGTCCACGTTTGATACAATAATTTATTGAAATCAGTATGTCAGTGGCTTTCACCATCTTTCACACAATAGCTGCCATCAGAATTAATGGAGGGAATCAGTACTGCTTTGTTGATTAAACAAATTAAACACATTATGATGATCAGACATTTTGTATTGTTCATACCTTGTATCACATGGCTAATTGTACCCTTATGATAGGGGCACAATTAGTTCTGATAAAGGGAAGAGTTTGTCATTTGCTGAATCCCAGTACTTTTATACAGATTTGCAAATTGTTCAACCTGTATATTTTATATGCATTTTATACACATTTTGCATAGGCTGTATGACCTGTATGACGGTTTTTCACAGACGGTGACGTGACATCGTATTGAACACTGCACTAAACTGAAGGTTCAATTATTTAAAAATGTTCAAGGAACTATAACTGGAGAAAATGAACATAATGTCAACCTACTTCCTGTAATATAGGCTACTTCCTGTAATATAGACTACTCTCTGTAATATAGGCTACTTCCTGTAAAATAGGCTACTTCCTGTAATATAGACTACTCTCTGTAATATAGGCTACTTCCTGTAAAATAAGCTACTTCTTCTAATATATGCTAGTAATATAGGTGACTTTCTGTAATAAGACTACTTTCTGTAATTTAGACTACTTTCTGTAACATAGGCTACTTTCTGTAATATAGGCTACGTCCTGTAATATAGACTACTTTCTGTAATTTAGACTACTTTCTGTAACATAGGCTACTTTCTGTAATTTAGACTACTTTCTGTAACATAGGCTACTTTCTGTGTAGACAGACAATGGTCTCAGTACAGTGTTTTATTTTCTCTGGAAAGGGAAGTTGTTTAAAAACAAGGTCAGTTTCATTGTCCCTTTTCCTTCCAGCATCAGGGGAGAATGTGACCAAAAGTCTCCTCTTCCACGTAGGCTAGACAGTCTTTTTTCCTGTGACACGAAGCAACCAATGAAACATTATTTTATTTTAATAACAGGAAGGGAGGTTTGGAGTGCAACAGAGGACAAAACTTCCCATTATTTACAGTAGCACGCATTATAACAAACTGCATCTATAGATTTATCATAATCAATGTGTTACGACATTCTTTCAGAATGCTGTCAGATCAGATAGGTGTCAGTCAGCTGTGGGGTTAGTTTCTGTTCCAGAAATACAAACTATGAAAAACCACTTGGCAATTATGTTTTATATAGCTGTTGTACTGTTTTAGATGAGAGCTTGCAGGTAAACAGATCACTCTACACTTCAATGGATCCTGTGCATATGCCAATAAACTGTTATTTGATTTGCCTTAGGCTATATTAGTTCCTTTCATTGTAATCTCTTTCTACAGTATGCCATCAAGATAAGCACAGCAAATGCATTTAAATACACGATAAAGTAGACACCACCAGAGCACAGCCATCACTGACTATGGGTACGTCCCAAATGGCACCCTATTCCCTATATACTGCACTACTTTTTACTAGAGCTATATGAGCCCTGTTCAAAAGTAGTGCACTATAAAGGGAATAGGGTGCCATTTGGAATGCTGGCTATGTGCTTCCCTGTCCCCTCAGGTGTTTGGTCTGCTGGTATGGACGCTGATAGCGGGGACAGACTACTTCCGTGTGTCTGCCTTTGGGTGGGTCATGTTTGTGGCCATCTTGTACTGGGTCCTGACAGTCATCTTCCTCATCATCTACCTGACCATGGCTTACAACAGGATCCCTCAGGTCCCCTGGACAGTTGTGGTACGACACATACTACAACACATAATACAACAGCACATTATCTGACCAACTTGAAACTTTAGTGATTGGGGTTGTTTATTATATAGCTAGTGATTGAATAATTGTGGAATATTTACGTAACTCAAAAGCAATGGAGTGAACTGCCTGGATGGTTTTGGGGAAGAGAGGATTTTTGTGTGCTCCTGACCATGTCTTTATGAATGTGATCAAATGAAGCCATTCTATAATGTGTACTAGCCTACAGTATCTGAATCAGCCAGCCAGGAATCCTGTTGTTGTCATTCTACAGGACCTGTTCTTCAACAGTAGTGCTACAGTGATGTATGTGGTGTTCTACAGGACCTGTTCTTCAACAGTAGTGCTACAGTGATGTATGTGGTGTTCTACAGGGCCTGTTCTTCAACAGTAGTGCTACAGTGATGTATGTGGTGTTCTACAGGACCTGTTCTTCAACAGTAGTGCTACAGTGATGTATGTGGTGTTCTACAGGGCCTGTTCTTCAACAGTAGTGCTATAGTGATGTATGTGGTGTTCTACAGGGCCTGTTCTTCAACAGTAGTGCTACAGTGATGTATGTGGTGTTCTACAGGGCCTGTTCTTCAACAGTAGTGCTACAGTGATGTATGTGGTGTTCTACGGGGCTTGTTCTTCAACAGTAGTGCTACAGTGATGTATGTGGTGTTCTACAGGGCCTGTTCTTCAACAGTAGTGCTTCAGTGATGTATGTGGTGTTCTACAGGGCCTGTTCTTCAACAGTAGTGCTACAGTGATGTATGTGGTGTTCTACGGGGCCTGTTCTTCAACAGTAGTGCTACAGTGATGTATGTGGTGTTCTACAGGGCCTGTTCTTCAACAGTAGTGCTACAGTGATGTATGTGGTGGCAGCAGCAGTGGATGCAGCCTCAATCAGCCATGCTGTTAAAGGGCGCCATAACTACAACTGCTGGGTAGCATCTACGGTAAGAAAACCACCTCAGACCACCCAGACATACATTTAAATCACGCCAACTGTGAAAATATACCACAAATATGACTGAGTATTTATGATTAAAGCGATATTAAAAATATCTATCTATAAATGTCTATTTGGTCCATTCAAGTCTACTCTACTCACACCTACTATTGTACTGAATTTCAATGTTTTCATCTGTCTGTTTTTCAGTTCTTTGCCTTCCTGGTCACGCTCTGCTATGCAGGAAGTACATTTTTAAGTTTTAAATCGTGGCGATCGAGGGATGAGGAACAATAACCAATCACAAAGGACATCTAAAGTATATCCGTTATGGTACAGGATATTGAAAAGTACCGATGGTTAAGTGCAACAACCACTCCTTGCCTTTGGAATACATTTCTCTTTGATTTAATTTATGTTCTATTTCTGTTATTTTGGAATTGTGGTGTGTTTCATCTGTTGGAATGACAGAGCCTGAACCTCAGGGATGTTTGTACTTCTTATGAACTCAAATGTTTTTTTAAACATTTGGATGAAAATGACTGAAGCTAATAAAGTGGCTATTCTATTGTTCTGAAGCTGGAGATCAAAGCTTTAACTCCAATATTAAAATGGATTGGACAGTAATGTTGTACCACACTAGATGGTGCTAAGATACAAGGCTGAGAAACAGGGCTTATGAAAGACATTACAGTCAATTATCTTTTTGATTAATCAAAAAAAGAATCATATACGAATAATATCTTTTACTAATAGGAGTCAGCGACACTGAACAAAAATATAAATGCAACATGCAACAATTTCAAAGATTTTACTGAGTTACAGTTCATATAAGGAAATCAGTAAATTGAAATAAATTAATTAGGGCCTAATCTATGGATTTCACATGACTGGGAATACAGACATGCAGATATGCAAAAGAAAGGTACGGGTGTGGATCAGAAAAGCAGTCAGTATCTGGTGTGACCACCATTTGCCTCATGCAGTGCGTCACATCTCCTTCGCATAGAGTTGATTGTGGCCTGTGGAATGTTGTCCCACTCCTCTTCAATGGCTGTGCGAAGTTGCTGGATATTGGCGGGAACTGGAACACGCTGTCGTACACGTCGGCCCAGATCATCCCAAACATGCTCAATGGGTGACATGTCTGGTGAGTATGCAGCCACTCTGTTCACAAGGTTGACATCAGCAAACCGCTCGCCGACACGACGCCATACACGCTGTCTGCCATCTCGCTGTCTGCCATCTGCCCGGTACAGTTGAAACTGAGATTCATCCGTGAAGAGCACACTTCTCCAGCGTGCCAGTGGCCATCGAAGGTGTGCATTTGCCCGCTAAAGTCAGTTACGACGCCGAACTACAGTCAGGTCAAGACCCTTGTGAGGACTACAAGCATGCAAATGAGCTTCCCTGAGATGGTTTCTGACAGTTTGTGCAGAAATTATTTGGTTGTGCAAACCCACAGTTTCATCAGCTGTCCGGGTGGCTGGTCTCAGACGATCCCGCAGGTGAAGAAGCCGGATGTGGAGGTCCTGGGCTGGCGTGGTTACATGTGGTCTGCGGTTATGAGGCCTGTTGGACATACTGTCAAATTCTCTAAAATGACTTCGGAGGCAGTTTATGGTAGAGAAATTAACATTAACTTCTCTGGCAACAGCACTGGTGGACATTCCTACAGTCAGCATGCCAATTGCACACTCCCTCAAAACTTGAGACATCTGTGGCATTGTGTTGTGTGACAAAACTGCACATTTTAGAGTGGCCTTTTATTGTCCCCAGCACAAGGTGCACCTGTGTAATGATCATGCTGCTTTATCAGCTTCTTGATATGCCACACCTGTCAGGTGGATGGGTTAGCTTGGCAAAGGAGAAATGCTCACTAACAGGGATGTAAACACATTGGTGCACAACATATTAAAGAAATACGTTTTTTGTGTGTATGGGACATTTCTGGGATCTTTTTTTCAGCTCATGAATCATGGGACCAACACTTTACCTGTTGCATTTATATTTTTGTTCAGTGTAGATAGAATGAAAACTTGTCAAAAACACTTACTGTACATCATTTGAAATGCTGCCCAGGTTTTGCTTTGTGATGCCTTGAGGGTCCAATACAGGGGGATATATTTTTGCAGATTATTTAGTGAGTCTGGCCTGAATACACAGTAGTCAAGCAAACACTGTAGGTTCAATGATTAAGGTATAATGTAGCGCTGTTCATGGTTCAACAAGTGTATATATATATATATATATATATATATATATTGTGACGTCACGAGAGGCTACACAGCTTTCAGCGGGATTGCTCAAGTAGTGCAAGGAGACAAGGTTCAAACAAAACAAGGATTTTATTATAGGTCTTGGGAAATTAACGAAAATATAACCAAATTCTGTTCTCTTGTGGCTCTTTAAGGGTTAACAGTTCAGGGATGTCTCTTCCACATCCAAAAACATAATTCTCACTCGCTCAGATAACTTTTCCCCAGCCTACTGTAGTCCACGTTGCAGCTAGTGGCCAACCCAGCAAAAAGTCCTTCCAAATGTCTCTCACGTATTTCCACAGGTGCATATATCCAAAGGTGAGTATTTCCCAAAGGTAAGTATCTCCAAATCCTTATATTCCTCATGGAAGTGGACGTGCAGCACTCTTGTCCTCCAGAGAGCCCAGGTTGGAGACTGTGTCTCTTCCCTTCCCAAACCTTCAGCTCATCAGCTCCTCATTTGTTTCAGCTGCGTGGGAAGATTGGCCATAGAGGGGTGGAGTTCCCGACCATACCAGCAGATGGAGCCATAGCTGTCTGGGTTTGCAGCCACCTCAGGGGGATGTAACGTCCCTCCAGGACACAGCCTCTCGTGACATCACATCCCCCTCCTCGGGACCGACGTCCTCGTCGGGTAAAGGCAGCGAAGAAGGCATCACGCCGGGAGAGGGCGTCCGCATTGCCGTGGTGCTTGCCAGACTGCTCTCTCTTCAACTCCTCCAACTCTAGGACCAGGGACTCAGCCTCCTGTTGTCTCTCCTTGAGTTTCTTACTGAACGCATCAGCCTTGGTTTTAGCAGAGTTTAGCTTCTGTTGAGCAGCTTTCAGTTCCTTCTCTCTCTCTGCCTCCGCATTCTTCAGCTTGTTCTCCAACACCTTGTACTTCTCCTCTGCCTTCTTCTGGACCTCCTTACTACTGCGCAGGGTCTCCTCACACTCCTCGATGGTCCTGCGCAGCCTCTCCAGCTCCTCCTGTTGCTTAGGGAAGGAGCTCTGTTGGAGTTTAGCCTGGAGGATATCTAACTCTTCTGTCTTCATGTCTAACTGTTGCTTTAACAAACGATACCTCTCAGCGGTCCCCTTCAGACCAGACAGTTCTTTGTCCAGATTCTGTAGCTCCGTCTCTGTGTCGGTCTGGGCACCTGCCATCCCTATCAGAGCCCGGGCGGGAGTGAGTAACTCGGAGGATTGCACCGGAGCCTTCCCAGGATGAGTCTTGCCTCTCCGTTTCCGAGGTACTCGGGTTATCCTCTCCTGAGACTCTCTCCAGAGTGGGTAAAAGGCTGGGCAGTCTCGTCCAATTAGGACAGGGACGGGGAGGGAATCAACCACCCCCGCCGTCGTGTGTATGGTTCCCCGTGTGCTGGTCATTGTAAGTTCAGTAATGGGGTATTCTCTGGTGTCCCCATGGACACAGGAAACTGGGAGGACTTTCCCGGGGTCAGACACGTTGGGCCCACCAAATCCTTACGCACCAGGGTGGCCCGGCTACCAGAATCCAGTAAGGCCTCCACATCATGGTGATTCACAGTTACCGGGCAGGTGGGGGGGGTCGATCTGGGCCGCCATCTACGACTCCCAAGAGCGAGGCAAAACGGTGTGTGGGTGCTGAGCTGGAGGACTCCGCAGTGGGCATAGGTTCATCGGCTGGTTTCCCACACTGCCAGGAGATATGTCCCATCTCCCCACACCGGTAACACTGTCGAAGTTTCCCCCTCCTGGTGTACTCTTCTTGGACCCGCCTGGTTTCTGGCTCCCCCTGGAGCCGGGATAAGTCCTGACGTGGCTGGGTTCGAGACCTTGGGGTCCTTTGGACGGGTTCTTCCCATTTGTGGTGGGGCCGCCCTCCTGGGGTCTTTTCGGGACGCATTCAGCATCTCCGCTGTGGCCTGGTACTTTTCCACAGCTTCCACGGTCAGATCAGCCGTGGTCAAGGCCTGTTGACTGATGAACCGTTTTGCCTCATAAGGCAGGGCGCGTAGGTAACGATCCACCACAACGGCCTCCACCACCGCCGCTGCTGTATTCCTCTGCGGATCCAGCCATTTCCTTGCGATTCGGACAAGTTCATGCATCTGCGCCCGAGGAGGTTGGTCTGGTTGGAAGGTCCAGCTGTGAAAGCGCTGGGCCATACCAAACTTTGTGAGTCCATATCTGCTGAGGATCTCAGACTTCAGGGCATCATAGTCAGTAACCTGGTCAGGGCCCAGGTCCCGGACAGCATTCAGCGATTCCCCGGATAGGAAGGGGGCTAACAGACCAACCCACTGTTGCTTGGGCCAGGCTTCCCTAGTGGCCGTGGCCTCAAATGCATGCAGGTATGCCTCAATGTCATCGGTAGCTCCCATCTTAGATATAAAGTCACTTGCCTTTATTGGGCGGGTATTTTGGACCACCCTCTGTCTCTGCAACTGCAATTCCTCTGCCTTCAGAAGGTTGGCTTTCTTTTGCTCCTCCAAGAGAGCCACGTTTGCTTGCATCTGGGCTTGCTGGCCAGCAACAAGGGCTTTCAATATGTCCTCCATTTCAGTCGGGCGGGGAGCCTACGGCCAACTTGGAAAACTGGGTGATCAAACCTTCGGTATCCTCCTCTGACATGCACTATTAACGCTTGAGCGTGCCCGTATTCTCCACCATCTGTGACGTCACGAGAGGCTACACAGCTTTCAGTGGGATTGCTCAAGTAGTGCAAGGAGACAAGGTTCAAACAAAACAAGGATTTTATTATAGGTCTTGGGAAATTAACGAAAATATAACCAAATTCTGTTC
Organism: Coregonus clupeaformis; assembly: GCF_020615455.1. Lineage (NCBI taxonomy): Eukaryota > Metazoa > Chordata > Actinopteri > Salmoniformes > Salmonidae > Coregonus > Coregonus clupeaformis. Next base: position 5,762,216 of record NC_059219.1, read on the forward strand.
TCTTGTGGCTCTTTAAGGGTTAACAGTTCAGGGATGTCTCTTCCACATCCAAAAACATAATTCTCACTCGCTCAGATAACTTTTCCCCAGCCTACTGTAGTCCACGTTGCAGCTAGTGGCCAACCCAGCAAAAAGTCCTTCCAAATGTCTCTCACGTATTTCCACAGGTGCATATATCCAAAGGTGAGTATTTCCCAAAGGTAAGTATCTCCAAATCCTTATATTCCTCATGGAAGTGGACGTGCAGCACTCTTGTCCTCCAGAGAGCCCAGGTTGGAGACTGTGTCTCTTCCCTTCCCAAACCTTCAGCTCATCAGCTCCTCATTTGTTTCAGCTGCGTGGGAAGATTGGCCATAGAGGGGTGGAGTTCCCGACCATACCAGCAGATGGAGCCATAGCTGTCTGGGTTTGCAGCCACCTCAGGGGGATGTAACGTCCCTCCAGGACACAGCCTCTCGTGACATCACAATATATATATATATATATATATATATATATATATATATATATATATATATATATATATATAAAAAAACACATCATTTCTTAAAATGTGCAGCCATCCGATTGCAGTATCATCCACATTACACTAAATGCAAATAATGCAAAAAATCCATATAATTTTTGCCCCATTTAAATTGGTTGTTCCTCAAATTAGCTCGGATTTACTAGGACTAAGACAATGTTTCAAGGAACAAAAGCTGAACATTGAACAGATTCCCAAATCCCAGACTGTAGCTTTAACAAAACACTATGTAGCTTGTCATGCAATGCCAGGCTAGAAGGAGAGCAGACTTCATAGACAACATGTTTGATGTTATGAATGGGTATGGCATTATGGGTGTGTTGGATAGTAGTGTAGTGTATGAAGAATTATGACTTTGCTAATGTTTTCAAGTGGAATCTGAGAGGATGTTTATTCAGTTTCAGAGGAAGCCGTTTTAGAGTGACACCCCATAGAACAGAGGGAGTCTGTTTGTTGTAGACAGGGGATTGGTCAGTATGGGTAACCGCCCATATCCTGGGTAAAGATTATAAGTACTGGGTTTGAACAAAGGAAGGCAGAACAGACATATTCTTTTGGGACTCTGTTCTCCGGATGATCTTCACATCTGTAAACTTATGCTGAAATCTTGTGATATAAATAAAACTTATAATCAAAGTTCAGTATAAGCGGACTCCTTTGTTTCAGAGCATAATTAGCAACGCTTTCTCGACACTACAGTAGCGCTTGGAATTTCCAGGGACCTCACGATACGATATTATCACAATACTTAGGAGCTGGTATGATATGTATTACGATTCTCACGATTCTACATTTATTGCGATTCTATACTGTGATTTTATTGTGATTCGATGTTCCAAACATATTGCTCACTATATGTCTGTGGCAGAGAGACGAGAGAGCATGAGAAAAGTAATGGAAATAAAACTGCTGAAAACAAATGTGCTTCCTATTTAAAATGAAAATGGAGAACAGTCTATGAAGGAAAAATAGAGTTTTGGTGCAGGGACAGCCAACTAGTGCAAAAATAATATTGCGATATTGTCAATGTGTCACGGTTTCGGCCGAGGCTGCTCCTCCTCCTGGTTCGGGCAGGCTTTGGCGGTCGTCGTCCCCGGAGTACTAGCTACCACCGATCTATGTTTCATGTTCGTTTGGTTTTGTCTTGATGTTGTACACCTGTGTCTTGTTAGTCCTCGTTAGTGTCCTATTTAGTTCTCGTTGTGTGTGTTTGTCTTTGTGTGTGATTGCTCTTCTGTTTCGTGTTGGAGCTACGTACTTCCCTCCAGTGTTTTGGAGAGGTTTTTCGCACATGTTAGTGCGCCGTTTGTTTGACGCCTGTGTGCGCCGTTATTTCGCCTTCGGGCTTATTGTGCTTATTTTCTACGTGAATATTGCACTAAAGTCTTTTGGACTGAGCTTCTGCGTCCTGCGCTTGATTCATGCACCACACCCACCTTCAGCACCCCTTGACAGAATCACACACCAAAATGGAATCAGCAGGATCTGCAGTTACGCCTGAGTCACTCTTTGAGCATGTTCGCGGCCAAGATGACCAGATACGACAACTGGGGACCGCTCTACAGGACGTCATCAACACCCTGCACCGATGGGAGGCCAGCGGGGTACCCACACCTGGGCCGGTCCACCAGTCCCAGGTCCGGAACCCAGGGGGATTCGGCTCTCGCTCCCGAGGGCGTATGACGGAACAGCTGCCGGGTGTCAGGGGTTCCTCCTGCAGGTGGAGCTCTACCTGGCCACTGTACACCCGGTGCCCTCGGGACACGAGAGTGTTTCCGCCCTCATCTCCTGTCTCACGGGCAAGGCGTTGGAGTGGGCTAACGCCGAGTGGAGGAAGATGGACGCCAACACCATCTCCTACGCCGAGTTCTCCCGCCGCTTCAAGGCCGTGTTCGACCATCCACCTGAGGGCAAAGCGGCGGGGGAGCGTCTAGTCCACCTGGAAGACAGCGTTCAGTACCACGTCAGGTCATTTCGAATATCTCGTCATGCCATATGGGTTGATGAATGCTCCATCAGTCTTCCAATCCTTCGTAGATGACATTTTCCGGGATATGCAGGGACAAGGGGTGGTCGTGTACATTGATGACATTCTGGTGTACTCGTCTACCCGAGCCGAGCATATAACCCTGGTGCGTCGTGTATTGAGGAGGCTGTTGGAGCACAACCTATATGTCAAGGCAGAGAAATGTCTGTTTTTCCAGGAGTCGGTCTCCTTTTTGGGTTATCGGTTGTCCGCGTCAGGGGTGAGAATGGAGGTGGATCGTGTGTCCGCTGTGCGTAATTGGCAAACTCCAACCACTGTAAAAGAGGTACAGCAGTTCTTGGGCTTTGCGAATTACTACCGGAGGTTTATCCGGGGTTTTGGACAGGTGGCAGCTCCCATCACGTCCCTTCTGAAAGGGGTTCCGGTGCGCCTGCAGTGGTCAGCTGATGCGGACAGGGCCTTTAGGAGCCTGAAGGACCTGTTTACGTCGGCTCTGATGCTGGCGCATCCGGATCCCGCATTACCCTTTCAGGTTGAGGTAGACGCGTCTGAGGCTGGTATAGGGGCCGTTCTCTCTCAACGGTCCGGCACGCCACCTAAACTCCGCCCCTGTGCTTTTTACTCAAAAAAGCTCAGCCCGGCAGAGCGTAACTATGACGTTGGGGACAGGGAGCTGTTAGCTGTAGTTCAAGCCCTTAAGGTGTGGAGGCATTGGCTTGAGGGGGCTCAACACTCTTTCCTCATTTTGACTGACCATCGGAACCTGGAGTACATCCGGGCAGCGAGGAGACTGAACCCTCGCCAGGCTCGATGGAGTATGTTTCTCACCAGGTTCGTATTTAAAATCACGTACATCCCTGGGTCCCAGAATGGTAAGGCAGATGCGCTGTCTCGGCGGTATGACACGGAGGAGAGGTCCGTTGAGCCTACTCCCATACTACCGGATTCTTGCCTTGTGGCACCGGTGGTGTGGGAGGTCGATGCCGAAATCGAGCGAGCGTTGCGTACCGACCCCAGCCCTCCACAGTGTCCTGAGGGTCGGAAGTACGTTCCGCTCGAGATTCGGGATCGACTCATTTACTGGGCTCACACGTCACCCTCCTCTGGACATCCGGGTATTGGCCGGACAGTGCATTGCCTTAGCACTAAATACTGGTGGCCCACTTTGGTTAGGGATGTGAGGGTTTATGTCTCCTCCTGCTCGGTGTGCGCCCAGTGTAAGGCGCCCCGACATCTGCCCAGGAGTAAGTTACAACCCCTGCCCGTTCCACAACGACCATGGTCCCACCTCTCGGTGGATTTTGTGACAGACCTTCCCCTCTCTCAGGGGAATACCACCATCCTGGTCGTTGTGGACCGGTTCTCTAAGGCCTGTCGTCTTCTCCCTATGTCGGGTCTTCCTACTGCCCTACAGACCGCTGAGGCCCTATTTACCCACGTCTTCCGGCATTACGGGGTACCCGAGGATATAGTGTCTGATCGAGGCCCCCAGTTTACCTCCCGTGTTTGGAGAGCGTTCATGGAGCGTTTGGGGGTCTCGGTTAGCCTTACCTCAGGGTACCACCCGGAGAGTAACGGGCAGGTAGAACGTGTCAACCGGGATGTGGGTAGGTTTCTGAGGTTTTCCAACCTAACCCCCTTCCAATGTGTGTTAGGTTACCAGCCGGTTCTGGCACCTTGGCAGCAGAGCCAGATCGAGGCCCCTGCGGTGGATGATTGGATGAGGTGCTCGGAAGAGACGTGGAACACTGCCCACGTCCACCTGCAGCGGGCCGTCCTTCGTCACAAGGCGAGCGCCGATCTCCACCGCAGTGAGGGGCCGGTGTACGCACCCGGAGATCGAGTCTGGCTCTCTACCAGAAACCTACCCCTCCGCCTGCCCTGCCGGAAGCTGGGTCGGCGGTTTGTGGGGCCCTTTAAAGTCCTGAGAAGATTGAACGAGGTGTGTTATAGGTTACATCTACCTGTTGAGTATAAGAATATTAACCCCTCGTTCCATGTGTCTCTTCTCAGGCCGGTGGTAGCTGGTCCACTCCAGGACAATGAGATAGGGGAGACTCCTCAGCCCCCACTGGACATCGAGGGGGCTCCGGCGTACACCGTTCGGTCCATCTTGGACTCAAGACGCCGAATCTCTCCAGCTCCATCTCCAGCTCCATCTCCAGTATCTCGTGGAGTGGGAGGGGTACGGCCCGGAGGAGCGGTGCTGGGTGCCGCGGAGGGACATCCTAGACCCATCTCTCCTGTCGGAGTTCCACCGGGACCATCCCGCGCGCCCTGCTCCGCGTTCTCCTGGTCGTCCCCGAGGCCGGGGTCGGCGCACGGCTGGAGCCGCGCGTCAAGGGGGGGGTACTGTCACGGTTTCGGCCGAGGCTGCTCCTCCTCCTGGTTCGGGCAGGCTTCGGCGGTCGTCGTCCCCGGAGTACTAGCTACCACCGATCTATGTTTCATGTTCGTTTGGTTTTGTCTTGATGTTGTACACCTGTGTCTTGTTAGTCCTCGTTAGTGTCCTATTTAGTTCTCGTTGTGTGTGTTTGTCTTTGTGTGTAATTGCTCTTCTGTTTCGTGTTGGAGCTACGTACTTCCCTCCAGTGTTTTGGAGAGGTTTTTCGCACATGTTAGTGTGCCGTTTGTTTGACGCCTGTGTGCGCCGTTATTTCGCCTTCGGGCTTATTGTGCTTATTTTCTACGTGAATATTGCACTAAAGTCTTTTGGACTGAGCTTCTGCGTCCTGCGCTTGATTCATGCACCACACCCACCTTCAGCACCCCTTGACACAATGCAATGCAATACGATATCGTTGAAAATAATATCCCCATATGTAACAATCGATTTCTTCCCCCCTTCATCACTATTGGATAGGCGTTTTAACGGTCTTGCAGTTATACATTTAGTTTCTTATTGAGTTTGTTAAGTTTGAGTTTGTTAAGATGACAGATTAGTATATTGTAGCTTCTGGTCACTACTGTATGTATTTTCTTATCAAAAGAAATACAATGAAATATAATGATTAAAGATATGCTTTTTATTAAATCTCAGTATGCAGATGTAGCAGAAAAGGAACACACACAAAAAATACAGTGTGTATAAAATAGTGAAGGTGAAGTACCCTGAGATGCAATTATCTCCCGATAATATTTTATTGTTCAATTAATCAAATATATAATGAATCCTTTAAATCCCATATGATTCTTTCATTTATTGTGATAAATACAACCTCAAATGATGAGTAACAACGCATGTGGTCCGTGACCCACTCACTCAAACGGGATCACCTCACTTGAAGCAGTACAAAAATACTACAAAAACATTCTAAATATTCAAATTCATTCAGTTTAAAATCGCATGAAGCACCCATCAGATAGTGATATTGTGGTATCTGAGGAATTTATGACTTTGCTAACGTTTTCAAATGGTATCTTGGAGGATGTTGATTCAGCTTAGGGAAGCTTCTGGGGAGCAGTTTTATAGGGGCACCCCATAAAACAGAGGAAGTCTCATGGGATTGGTCTGTATGGGAAACCACCCATATCATGGTAAAGATTATAAATACTTGGTTGAGACAAAGGAGGTCAGAACAAACATTATTTTCGGGTCGCTGTTCTCCAGATGCCTGCAGACGTCTGTAAACTTATGCTGAAATCTTGTGATATAAATAAACCTTTAATCAAAGTACAGTGTAAGCGGACTCCTTGGTCTCACAGCAAAGATTAGCATTATTCTTTATAAACAACAATATTAAAACAGTCATGTCAGCGTCTATGTCAAACATCCGTCCAAAACATATAGGGTCAGTTTCCTGGACCCAGATTAAGTTTACTCCTGGACTAAAAAGCATGCTGAATGGAGAATCTCCATTGAAAGTAACTAGTCCAGGACTAGGCTTAATCTGTATCCGGGAAACCATCCCAAAGAGCAAGACATACTTAATTTTTTTTTCGATTAAGAGGAGGTACTGTTTCCAGCCTCTTCCGTGTACACCAATCCCCAGTGGGCTCCGATGGAAGTGATCCCGGCACAGTTGAAGCGACCGCTGAGCATCCTCAGCTCATTGCCCTTGTTGGCTGGGTAGAAGTTGAAGGAGACTTGGTTAGGCAGGCCGGCCGCCAGAGTGCGCCCCGTGTTGGTGGTGAACACCAGGTAGCAGATGTAGTCTCCACGGTTGTACTTCCCAGACACCTCGACGATGGCCTCATCCTTAAACAGCTCCATCTCCTGCTTTTCACCCACTTCGCGACCGAACACAGGAGACCAGGTGTTGCTGTATCTCAGCTGGAACCTAAAACAGAGGAAGCTTTTCACGTTGGTTGTGTTTTGATAAGGCACATTCAGACCGAGAGAGCAAGTAGCGTCAGAGAATATCAAGGACTGACATTTTCCATTGTACTCTGGGTTAGATACGATAACACTATTGTTTTGTCATGTACTGAATATGTAATAAACACAATAAATACATACAGAAAGAAAGAAAGAAAGAGTGTGTCTGTTGGGTAGTGTAGTTGGACTGAGTCGGTGGTGTCTGTTCATGGGTCAGGGTCTGCTCACCCGTTGATGTAGGCGTTGTTGTTGTAGTAGTAGTAGTAGTAGTAGTAGTTGTTGTTCTCCCACACTCTGACCGCTGTGATGCGTCCCTCACCGGAGGAGGCAAATGGGGTGCCAGTGCCCAGACCCACCGCAGAGGAAGCAGCCCTCTAACCAATTGTACTATTATGTGTGTTTTTCCGCGTTATTTGTAATTTATTTTGTACATAATGTTTCTGCCATCGTCTCTTATAACCAAAGAGAGCTTCTGGATATCAGGACAGCGATTACTCACCTCGCGTTGGACGAACACTTTTTCTTCAACGAGGCGTTCGCGAAGGATATTCTACAGACTCCCGACAAGGCCCAGATCCCCGTCATTCGCGTGAGGAAGAGACGGAGATATCGTGGACGTAGGTCGGGGGTGCCTTGTAAGGATCCGACGGCGAACGAGTAAACTGCCTCTCCCATCAATCCTATTAGCCAACGTTCAAGCTTTGGAGAATAAAATGGACGATTTAAGATAACGGTTATCCTACCAACGGGACATTAAAAACTGTAATATCTTATGTTTCACGGAGTCGTGGCTGAACGACGACAATGATAACATTCAGCTAGCAGGCTATACGCTACATCGGCAGGACAGAACGGCAGACTCGGGTAAGACGAGGGGTGGCGGTCTCTGTATATTTGTAAACAACAGCTGGTGCACCAAATCAAATACTAAGGAAGTCTCAAGGTTTTGCTCGCCTGAGGTAGAGTATCTTATGATAAGCTGCAGACCACACTATTTACCAAGAGAGTTTTCATCTATATTTTTCATAGCTGTCTATTTACCACCACAAACCAATGCTGGCATTAAGATTGCACTGAATGAGTTGTACAAGGCCATTAATCAACAGGAAAACGCTCATCCAGATGCAGCCCTCCTAGTAGCAGGGGACTTTAATGCAGGGAAACTTAAATCCGTTCTACCTAATTTCTACCAGCATGTTAAATGTGCAACCAGAGGGGAAAAAACTCTAGACCACCTTTACTCCACACACAGAGACGCATACAAAGCTCTCCCTCGCCCTCCATTTGGCAAATCTGACCATAACTCTATCCTCCTGATTCCTGCTTATAAGCAAAAACTGAAGCAGGAAGCACCAGTGATTCGGCTAATAAAAAAGTGGTCAGATGACGCAGATGCTAAGCTACAGGACTGTTTTGCTAGCACAGACTGGAACATGTTCCGGGATTCTTCAGACAGCATTGAGGAGTACACCACATCAGTCACTGGCTTCATCAATAAGTGCATCGATGATGTCGTCCCCACAGTGACCGTACGTACATACCCCCAACCAGAAGCCATGGATTACAGGAAACATCCGCACTGAGCTAAAGGGTAGAGCTGCCGCTTTCAAGGAACGGGACTCTAACCCGGACGCTTATAAGAAATCCCGCTATGACCTCCGACGAACCATCAAACAGGCAAAGAGTCAATACAGGTCTAAGATTGAATCATACTACACTGGCTCTGACGCTCGTCGGATGTGGCAGGGCTTGAAAACTATTACAGACTACAAAGGGAAGCACAGCCGCGAGCTGCCCAGTGACACAAGCCTACCAGACGAGCTAAACCACTTCTATGCTCGCTTCGAGGCAAGCAACACTGAAGCATGCATGAGAGCACCAGCTGTTCCGGACGACTATGTGATCACGCTCTCCGTAGCCGATGTGAGTAAGACTTTTAAGCAGGTCAACATTCACAAGGCCGCAGGGCCAGACGGATTACCAGGACGTGTACTCCGAGCATGTGCTGACCAACTGGCAAGTGTCTTCACTGACATTTTCAACATGTCCCTGACTGAGTCTGTAATACCAACATGTTTCAAGCAGACCACCATAGTCCCCGTGCCCAAGAACTCTAAGATAACCTGCCTAAATGACTACCGACCCGTGGCACTGACGTCTGTAGCCATGAAGTGCTTTGAAAGACTGGTCATGGCTCACATCAACAGCATAATCCCAGAAACCCTAGACCCACTCCAATTTGCATACCGCCCCAACAGATCCACAGATGATGCAATCTCTATCGCACTCCACACTGCCCTTTCCCACCTGGACAAGAGGAACACCTACGTGAGAATGCTATTCATTGACTACAGCTCAGCATTCAACACCATAGTGCCCTCAAAGCTCATCACTAAGCTAAGGATCCTGGGACTAAACACCTCCCTCTGCAACTGGATCCTGGACTTCCTGACGGGCCGCCCCAGGTGGTAAGGGTAGGTAACAACACATCTGCCACACTGATCCTCAACACGGGGGCCCCTCAGGGGTGCGTGCTCAGTCCCCTCCTGTACTCTCTGTTCACCCATGACTGCATGGCCAGGCACGACTCCAACACCATCATTAAGTTTGCCGACGACACAACAGTGGTAGGCCTGATCACCGACAACGATGAGACAGCCTATAGGGAGGAGGTCAGAGATCTGGCCGTGTGGTGCCAGGACAACAACCTCTCCCTCAACGTGACCAAGACAAAGGAGATGATTGTGGACTACAGGAAAAAAAAGAGGACTGAGCACGCCCCCATTCTCATCGACGGGGCTGTAGTGGAACAGGTTGAGAGCTTCAAGTTCCTTGGTGTCCACATCACCAACGAACTATCATGGTCCAAACACACCAAGACAGTCGTGAAGAGGGCACGACAAAGCCTATTCCCCCTCAGGAGACTAAAAAGATTTGGCATGGGTCCTCAGATCCTCAAAAAATTCTACAGCTGCACCATCGAGAGCATCCTGACTGGTTGCATCACCGCCTGGTATGGCAACTGCTTGGCCTCTGACCGCAAGGCACTACAGAGGGTAGTGCGTACGGCCCAGTACATCACAGGGGCAAAGCTCCCTGCCATCCAGGACCTCTATACCAGGCGGTGTCAGAGGAAGGCCCTCAAAATTGTCAAAGACTCCAGTCACCCTAGTCATAGACTGTTCTCTCTGCTACCGCACGGCAAGCGGTACCGGAGTGCCAAGTCTAGGTCCAAAAGACTTCTCAACAGCTTCTACCCCCAAGCCATAAGACTCCTGAACAGCTAATCATGGCTACCCGGACTATTTGCACTGCCCCCCACCCCATACTTTTTACGCTGCTGCTACTCTGTTAAGTATTTATGCATAGTCACTTTAACTCTACCCACATGTACATATTACCTCAACTACCTCAACTAGCCGGTGCCCCCGCACATTGACTATGCAACGGTACCCCCCTGTATATATAGCCTCCCTACTGTCACTTTATTCTATTGTATATATAGCCTCCCTACTGTCACTTTATTTTTACTTCTGCTCTTTTTTTCTCAACACTTTTTTGTTGTTGTTTTATTCTAACTTTTTTTGTTTAAAATAAATGCACTGTTGGTTAAGGGCTGTAAGTAAGCATTTCACTGTAATGTCTGCACCTGTTGTATTCGGCGCATGTGACCAATACAATTTGATTTGATTTGATTTGAATACGAGAACGGGTCTTTGATGGCTAAAATAACATGGGCAATATGTTTTCTATATTTACTATATTAATAATACATATTTATATATACATCATTTTAATTTTACCAACACATTTCTGAAAGATCTTTACATTATGAATAAAGTGCAGATTAATTTACTAAAGTACATTCTGCAATGCATCAGAGGTTATCTCAAAGAAGAACTCCTAAGTCTAACTGAAAAAGACAAGTTAGTAGTTGGTGAAAGCACAAAAGCTATTATTTAATTATTTAATTATTATTCCAATTTTTTTTTTTTTTACTCACGCATTGCCAACTAGCTGGCCAAGAACACTGATAAACAGTGGAGGCTGCTGAGGGGAGGACAGCTCACAGTAATGGCTGGAATGGAGCAACTGGAATGGCATCTAACACATGGAAATCATGTGTTTGTTGTATTTGATACCATTCCAGTAATTCGGCTCCAGACATTACCACGAGCCCATCCTCCCCAATTAAGGTGCCACCAACCTCCTGTGGTGACAAACAGGATTGAGAATATTCTGCCAAAGATAGGAATCATTACATATGACCTTTCATTTCACTCAGTTTCACTTTCACTCCATTTCACTTCAAATGGTTAAACTTGAAATAAGTTTGTTAATAATGTTTTTCATACAAGTTAGGCATTTTACCTGTCAAGAAAATAAACTTTTTTGAATTGTGAAATGTGACTTAACAAACAAACCATTCTTGAACGTGAAATGTTATAAAACATCTTTAAAAAGTTGAACCTACTCTTGTTTACTACAATCTCTCTTGTAGTGCTAAGCTACTGTCAAATAAAAATGATGTCAGATAAATTAAATTTACATTTAGAGGCAATAGGGCCAAAGTGTTTGTGCCCATGTACCAAGAGATGATGAGTATTAACGTCATAACATTTCCCACACCAGTATCATGAGTTAAAGTGAACGTTTTCTATTTAGTTAGTTGTGTACACACCCACAGTGATATCTTGAGATCTGTGTGAAAACCTGTGAGAGCTTCTTATCTCTCTGTCTCTGCCAGGTCCTTCTAGTCTACTGCTTCCTCTTAGAACTGCATTTATACATGCTGAACATTCCATCAGCTATAAACGGAAGGAGCATGCCAAAGAACACCTTTAGTAACTCACTATAAAATGCATCATGCAACAATTACAAAGATTTTACTGAGTTACAGTTCATATAAAGAAATCAGTCAATTGAAATAAATAAATTAGGCCCTAATCTATGGATTTCACATGACTGGGAATACAGATATGCATCTGTTGGTCACGGATACCTTTAAAAGAGAGTAGGGGTGTGGATCAGAAAACCAGTCAGTATCTGATGTGACAGAGTTTATCAGGCTGTTGATTGTGGGCTGTGGAATGTTGTCCCACTCCTTTGCAATGGCTGTGCGGAGTTGCTGAATTTTGGCGGGAACTGGAACACGCTGTGGTACATGTTGATCCGGAGCATCCCAAACATAATCAGTGGGTGACATGTCTGGTGAGTATGCAGGCCATGGAAGAACTGGTGCATTTCCAGCTTCCAGGAATTGTGTACAGATCCTTGTGACATGGGGCAGTGCATTATCATGCTGAAACATGAGGTGAAGGCGGCGGATGAACAGCATGACAATGGGCCTCAGGATCTCATCACGGTCTCTCTGCACATTCAAATTGCCATTGATAAAATGCAATTGTGTTTGTTGTCCATAACTTATGCCTGCCCATACCATAACCCCACCGCCACCATGTGCACTCTGTTCACAACGTTTAAATCAGCAAAGTGGTCTGTGGTTGTGAGGCCGGTTGGACGTACTGCCAAATTATCTAGAGAAATTAACATTAAATTATCTGGCAACAGCTCTGGTGGACAATCCTGCATTTAGCATGCCAATTGCACGCTCCCTCAAAACTTCAGACATCAGTGACATTGTGTTGTGTGACAAAACTGCACATTTTAGAGTGGCCTTTTATTGTCCCCAGCGCAAGGTGTATCTGTATAATGATCATGCTGTTTAATCAGCTTCTTGATATGCCATACCTGTTGCATGGATTGATTATCTTGGCAAAGGAGAAATGCTCACTAACAGGGATGTAAACAAATTTGTCACGGTTTCGGCTGAGGCTGCCTCTCTTCCTTGCTCGGGCGGGCTTCGGCGTTCGTCGTCTCCGGAATACTAGCTGCCACCGTTGTATGTTTCTGTGTTCGTTTGGTCTGGTCTGGTATTGTACACCTGTTATCGTTTAGTGTCATTAGTGTCCTATAAGTTTTCGTTGTGTTTGTCAAGTGTTGTGTGTGATTGTTTTCACTGTCGTGCGTTTTGCTAGTACGTATACATGTTTGCTCGGTTGAGCTGTTCTCCATTGTGTTGGAGTGTTTGTCGCACCTGTTTAGTGCGCCCGTTTTGTTTTCGCCTGCGTGCGGAGTTCTCGCCTCAGGGCATTTATTCGTGCTTGTGTTTGTGCATCCACTAAAGTATTTTGGACTTACTTTCTGCGTCCTGCGCCTGATTCCACCACCACACCCACCTACAGCAACACTGACAGAATCACAAACCGCGGCTAGGTGCTGGGGATGGCCTCCTAGGGGAGAAGACGACAGGCCCCGCACTGGGGAGCCCTTCCAGGTGAGTAGGCGCCCCACTCACCCAGAGCTCTCTGTTGCGCACTTCTGTATACCTGTGCGTTTTCCACAGGTCGCACCTCATTCCCAGCATAAGGCGCTGGTAGATTCAGGCGCGGCTGGGAATTTTGTTGATAAGAGATTTTGTTTAGCCTTAGGGATTCCCCTTCTCCCTGTTGACGTCCCCTTCCCGTTCATGCCCTAGATAGCCGTCCGTTGGGTGCGGGCTTGATCAGGGAGGTCACGGCGCCACTTAGGATGTGTGCGCAGGGGGTCATCAGGAGATGATCCAGCTATTTCTGATCGACTCGCCTGCGTATCCGGTGGTGCTGGGCATGCCCTGGTTGAGTACCCATAACCCGTCTAATTTCGTGGCAGGAGAGGGCTCTGATGGAGTGGTCTTCTCAGTGTGTGGGTCGATGTTTAGGCGTTTCCGTAGGGGCTACCTCGGTGGAGAGTCCAAACCAGGTGCCCGCATTGCACGTTCCCCCTGAGTATGGGGATTTGGCTATTGTGTTCAGTAAGTCGAGGGCGACGCAGTTGCCTCCCCATAGGCAGGGAGATTGTGCGATAGACCTCCAGGCAGGAGCTGCGCTCCCACGGAGCCATGTGTATCCTCTGTCTCAGGAGGAGAAGAGAGCTATGGAGACTTACATAGACGAATCTCTGGGACAAGGATACATACGGCCCTCCACTTCCCCTGCGTCCTCAAGTTTCTTTTTTGTGAAGAAAAAGGATGGAGGGTTACGCCCGTGCATTGACTACCGTGGTCTCAATCAGATCACGGTGAAGTACAGTTATCCACTCCTGCTGATTGCGACCATGACGGAGTCATTGCACGGGGCGCGTTTCTTCACTAAATTAGATCTCAGGAGCGCGTACAACTTGGTGCGCATTAGGGGGGGCGATGAATGGAAGACAGCCTTTAGTACCACCTCGGGCCATTACGAGTATCTTGTCATGCCATACGGGTTGATGAACGCTCCTTCAGTTTTCCAATCATTCGTGGATGAGATCTTCAGGGACATGCAGGGGCAGGGGGGTGGTCGTGTACATAGATGACATTCTCGTGTACTCGTCTACCCGAGTCGAGCATGTGGCCCTGGTGCGCCGAGTGTTGCGGAGGCTGTTGGAGCACGACCTGTATGTCAAGGCAGAGAAGTGTCTGTTTTTCCAGGAGTCGGTCTCCTTTTTGCGTTATCAGTTGTCTGCGTCAGGGGTGAAGATGGAGGTAGACCGGGTGTCAGCCGTGCGTAATTTGCAAACGCCAACCACTGTGAAGGAGGTGCAGCAGTTTTTGGGGTTTGCGAATTACTACCTGAGGTTTATCCGGGGTTTTGGACAGGTGGCAGCTCCCATAACGTCTCTTTTGAAGGGGGGTCCGGTGCGTCTGCAGTGGTCAGCCGAGGCGGACAGGGCGTTTGGGAGGCTGAAGGACCTGTTTACCTCGGCCCTGGTGCTGGCGCATCCGGATCCCTCTTTACCATTTCAGGTAGAGGTGGACGCATCAGAGGCCGGTATAGGAGCCGTGCTTTCGCAACGGTCCGGCGCGCCACCTAAACTCAGCCCCTGTGCTTTTTATTCCAAGAAGCTCAGTCCGGCGGAGCGAAATTATGACGTAGGGGACAGGGAGCTGTTAGCCGTGGTACAGGCCCTAAAGGTGTGGAGGCACTGGCTTGAGGGGGCTCAACACCCTTTCCTCATTTTGACGGACCACCGTAACCTGGAGTACATCCGGGCAGCGAGGAGACTGAAACCTTGCCAGGCGCGGTGGAATATGTTTTTGACCCGGTTCATATTTAAGATCACGTACATCCCTGGGTCACAGAACGGTAAGGCAGACGCACTGTTTCGGCGGTATGACACGGAGGAGAGGTCCGTGGAACCCACTCCCATACTGCCGGAGTCTTGTCTGGTGGCACCGGTAGTGTGGGAGGTCGATGCTGAACTCGAGCGGGCGTTACGCACCGACCCTAGTCCACCTCAATGCCCGGAGGGTCGGAAGTACGTTCCGCTCGAGGTTCGGGATCGATTGATCTATTGGGCTCACACGTCACCCTCCTCTGGACACCCTGGTATCGGCCGGACAGTGCACTGTCTTAGTGCTAAGTACTGGTGGCCCACGTTGGCGAGGGATGTGAGGGTTTATGTTTCCTCCTGCTCGGTGTGCGCCCAGTGTCAGGCGCCTAGACATCTGCCTAGGGGTAAGTTACTACCTCTGCCCGTTCCACAACGACCATGGTCTCACCTCTCTGTGGATTTCATCACTGACCTTCCTCCTTCACAGGGGAATACCACTATACTGGTCGTTGTGGACCGGTTCTCTAAGGCCTGTCGTTTGCTCCCTATGCCGGGCCTTCCTACTGCCCTGCAGACCGCCAAAGCGCTATTCAACCATGTGTTCCGGCACTACGGGGTACCCGAGGATATTGTGTCTGATCGAGGTCCCCAATTTACCTCCAGAGTCTGGAGAGCTTTTATGGAGCGGTTGGGGGTCTCGGTGAGCCTCACCTCGAGTTACCACCCGGAGAGTAATGGGCAGGTGGAACGTGTGAACCAGGATGTGGGTAGGTTTCTTAGAACATACTGCCAGGACCGGCCCGGAGGAGTGGGCAAGGTACGTTCCCTGGGCCGAAATGGCCCAGAATTCCCTACGCCATTCCTCCACTAACCTAACCCCTTTCCAATGTGTGTTAGGTTACCAGCCGGTTCTGGCACCTTGGCAGCAGAGCCAGATCGAGGCTCCTGCGGTGGATGAGTGGGTGCGGCGCTCGGAGGAGACATGGAACGCTGCACACGTCCACCTGCAGCGGGCCCTCCGTCGTCAAAAGGCGAGCGCCGATCTCCACCGCAGTGAGGGACCGGTGTACGCACCTGGTGATCGAGTCTGGCTCTCTACCAGAAACCTGCCCCTCCGCCTGCCCTGTCGGAAACTGGGTCGGCGGTTTGTAGGGCCATTTAAAGTCCTGAGAAGATTGAACGAGGTGTGTTACAGATTACAACTACCTGTTGAGTATAAAAGTATTAACCCCTCGTTCCATGTGTCTCTTCTCAGGCCGGTGGTAGCTGGCCCACTCCAAGAAAATGAGATCAGGGAGACTCCTCCGCCCCCATTGGACATCGAGGGGGCACCGGCGTACTCCGTGCGGTCCATCTTGGATTCGAGACGTCGGATGGGGGGTCTCCAATATCTAGTGGAGTGGGAGGGGTACGGCCCGGAGGAACGGTGCTGGGTGCCGAGGAGAGACATTTTGGACCCGTCTCTCCTGATGGAATTCCATCGTGGTCACCCGACGCACCCTGCTCCGCGTCCTCCTGGTCGTCCCCGAGGCCGGAGTCGGCGCACGTCTGGAGCCGCAAGTCAAGGGGGGGGGGTACTGTCACGGTTTCGGCCAAGGCTGCCTCTCTTCCTTGCTCGGGCGGGCTTCGGCGTTCGTCGTCACCGGAATACTAGCTGCCACCGTTGTATGTTTCTATGTTCGTTTGGTCTGGTCTGGTATTGTACACCTGTTATCGTTTAGTGTCATTAGTGTCCTATAAGTTCTCGTTGTGTTTGTCAAGTGTTGTGTGTGATTGTTTTCACTGTAGTGCGTTTTGCTAGTACGTATACATGTTTGCTCGGTTGAGCTGTTCTCCATTGTGTTGGAGTGTTTTGTCGCACCTGTTTAGTGCGCCCGTTTTGTTTTCGCCTGCGTGCGGAGTTCTCGCCTCAGGGCATTTATTCGTGCTTGTGTTTGTGCATCCACTAAAGTCTTTTGGACTTACTTTCTGCGTCCTGCGCCTGATTCCACCACCACACCCACCTACAGCAACACTGACAAAATTTGTGCACAACATTTTAGAGAAATACACTTTTTGTGCATATGGAACATTTCTGGGATCTTTTATTTCAGCTCATGAAACATGGGACCAACACTTTACATGTTGTGTTTATATTTTTTGTTTAGTGTACAGTAGTTAGTTCACATAAAGATGTATGTAATTCATCTCTATTGAACAAAACAACAAAATCTGGACATTCTGGAGTCCTATTTTGACAGTAAAATATAAGAACTATAGTCTATTTTCAACCCAAAATTCATGATTAGGTTGCACATCAAAATATCTGGAATCATGCATTCCTGCTTGGACATGTTAGATGAACAACTTATTTCTTGAAACCTCAGTAGTGTATTATTTATACTTCTTAATAAAGCACTATTATTAAGAATGACTTCATAAGATGATTACACGGGGCTTGTGCCCCCAACTGTAAAATGTTGTACCACAAGTGACACCAGAGGAGAATGTTAGTCTGGAGCTCTGCAATAGTAACACTTAGGGTAGATGTTCATTCAGGGGAACACGTGATTTACAATATAGCCGAAGTCGTTAGCTTGGCTTTTATAATGTATAAGGCTTAAGCAGACAGACAGACAGACAGACAGACAGAGAACAAGAAGAAGCACTGAGTGACAGCAGAGAAGATGCTGAGACAGACAGACAGCACAACAGGGAGGCTAACCAAATGGCTAGAGCAGAGGCCCAGTTATAGTGGTGAGTTGTATCTCCAGTGGGGTTTTCATATTGTATTTGTTTTAATCATCAGATGGTTAAGAAAGAGGAGGAGGACCATGTCTTGTAAGTCACTGGCACAGAAATGGTTAAGAAACACTATATTGTACTGCCAGTGTTACATGTCAGCACCAGTGCCTGTGTGTAAGTACGGTGTGTAGGGTCAGGGTGTATGTGTGGGGATGGGGTGTGTGTGTATGATGTGGCCTATTGTAGATAAAATGCCAGGGCCAAATTCTTGTCCCAGTCCGCCCCTGTTGTTTTCTAATTGGTCAAGGCTACTTTGGGAGGAAGTGTCAAGGAAATATTACAAGGAAATACAATGCCTTCAGAAAGTATTCACACCCCTTGACTTTTCCACCATTTTGGTGTGTTACAGCCTAAATTTAAAATGGATTACGTTGAGATTTTTGTCACTGGCCTACACACAATACCTCATAATATCAAAGTGGAATGATGTTTTTAGAAATGTTTACAAATTAATTAAAAATGAAAAGCTGAAATGTCTTGAGTCAATAAGTTATGGCAAGCCTAAATAAGTTTGCTTAACAAGTAATATAGTAAGTTGCATGGACTGACTCTGTGTGCAATAATAGTGTTTAACATGATTTTTGAATGACTACCTCATCTCTGTACCCCACACATACAATTATCTCTAAGGTCCCTCAGTCGAGCAGTGAATTGCAAGCACAGATTCAACCACAAAGACCAGGGAGGTTTTCCAATGCCTCGCAAAGAAGAGCACCTATTGGTAGATGAGTAAAAAAAACCATCCTGAAAATCGTTTTTCTCACAAAATCGTGTGTAGCGTCCGAACGGTTTAGCCTACAAACTATTTAAATATGTGTAAAAAGATGTACATTTATTTCCCGAGCTTTCTTATATCTCGTAGATATAGGACAGACACTTCAAAACCTTATTCCTTATGATTCATTTTTTGACTGTATTTTTTGCCATTTATGAATGTGTCATTCAATGCGTTTCTATGGGCTATAGGAGTAAAGGCCAAATTCAATATTTAATATTTTTTTTTCAATATCCATTTTTTTATTATTATTATAAGGGTGTCCTAAAATTCAAAATCAAATAGCTAAATGATCCATGGTATGACCATCTTCAAACATTTCCATATGCCATTGAATATCCCACCAGGGGCAAATCTGGTGTTTTTAGATATAATTAAAGCTATTAGATCAAATCCAGACAGGAACTGTTATTTTAGCAGGCGACCTAAATCATACATTATATAAGATTGACAGACGTAGCAATCAAAAAGGCAAATTCATGGAGCCTCCAAAGAGCCTGAAAAATGTAATCTCTACAAATGATTTACAAGACACCTGAAGATTACTATTCCCTACTTTAAAAGCCTACTCTTTTTTTTCTCCAAGTTAGAAAAGCTATTCAAGAATTGAAAACAACAAAAAATTATTTCAAAAATCCACTCAACAATTGACTGGGTTCAAAAATCCATGACATAGTGATATCGGAACATTCACCGGTATCGTGCTTAATTACACCAACAGAATACACTTAGCGACAGAATATGGAGAATGAACATCTTCAAGATCCAAACTTTTTAAACACATGAATGAAAAATTTATTTTACCATTACAAATGCAGACATAGAGGACAAAAGTTAAATACTCTGCAAAAGTTACATCTGAGTTAGAAATGAAAATGAAAGAAAAAATAAATATAATCACTATCTTATTAAAAGCCCATAAAAAACTTTACAAGCTAAAGAAGAAAAGAAAGCAGGAATATGATATTTTACTTTTGAAGAGAGTCAACAACTACAGGTTAAACTCAAATAAAGCATACTACTTAATGGCAAATAAATCTGGTAAACATCTTGTAGCCCTCACAAAATGAATACACGCCAAACCAGTTGTAATTTTAAAAGATAAAGATACACTGTGTGTTAATTAGAAACAACAAAGTGATTATTGGCCATTTTAAAAGCTTCTAAAAGTTGGACTGATCCTACAGCCTTTTTAGACTCAACAACCCTGAAGCAATTATCAGCAGACACAAAATAATCATTAAAAACAGAGATCACCCAAAAATAAATATTAGATACTGTTAAAACATTCATGTGGAGAAAAGCACCAGGAATGGACGGCTTTCCTATAGAATTCTATTGAACTCTTTGGGACAAGGTAATGCCCCTATTTACACAAATGACAACACACATGACACTCAATTCAGTGCTTCCTAGTTCCATGTATCACACAGTTATTTCAATTATATTAAAAACAGGAAAATCTGTAGAGTTCCCTGATGATTACAGACCCATAAGTTTTGTGACAGTAAAATATTAACAAAGCTCATAAGCAATATACAGTGAGGGAAATAAGTATTTGATCGCCTGCTGATTTTGTATGTTTGCCCACTGACAAAGACATGATCAGTCTATAATTTTAATGGTAGGTTTATTTGAACAGTGAGAGACAGAATAACAAACAAAAAATCCAGAAAAACGCATGTCAAAAATGTTATAAATTGATTTGCATTTTAATGAGGGAAATAAGTATTTGACCCCTCTGCAAAACATGACTTAGTACTTGGTGGCAAAACCCTTGTTGGCAATCACAGAGGTCAGACGTTTCTTGTAGTTTGCCACCAGGTTTGCACACATCTCAGGAGGGATTTTGTCCCACTCCTCTTTGCAGATCTTCTCCAAGTCATTAAGGTTTCGAGGCTGACGTTTGGCAGCTCGAACCTTCAGCTCCCTCCACAGATTTTCTATGGGATTAAGGTCTGGAGACTTGCTAGGCCCCTCCAGGACCTTAATGTGCTTCTTCTTGAGCCACTCCTTTGTTGCCTTGGCCGTGTTATGGTCTTGTAGCCCATTCTAGCCTTGTGTAGGTCTACAATCTTGTCCCTGACATCCTTGGAGAGCTCTTTGGTCTTGGCCATGGTGGAGAGTTTGGAATCTGATTGATTGATTGCTTCTGTTGACAGGTGTCTTTTATACAGGTAACAAGCTGAGATTAGGAGCACTCCCTTTAAGAGTGTGCTCCTAATCTCAGCTCGTTACCTGTAAATAAGACACCTGGGAGCCAGAAATCTTTCTGATTGAGAGGGGGTCAAATACTTATTTCCCTCATTAAAATACAAATCAATTTATAACATTTTTGTCATGTGTTTTTCTAGATTTTTTTGTTGTTATTATGTCTCTCACTGTTCAAATAAACCTACCATTAAAATTATAGACTGATAATTTCTTTGTCAGTGGGCAAACGTACAAAATCAGCAGGGGATCAAATACTTTTTTCCCTCACTGTAATGGCAAAAGTCTTACAAGACTTGATACATATTAATCAAACAGGGTTTATGAAAAATAGGCACTTACAAACAAATATAAGTACGGTAGATGTTTCAGTTTAATACAATACGCTAAAAAACAAGATATAGATTTATCAATAAAGGCTGTTGATTCCGAAAAGGCTTTTGACCGCCTTAAATGGCTTTGTTTATTCAAAACTTTGGAAGCTTTCAACTTTCCAGCTGAGCTAATAAATGTAAAAAAAAATATGATGTACAGTATAATTAAGCAATAAGGCCCGAGGGGGTGTGGTATATGGTCCAGGGAATTCGCATTGCAACGTGCATAAAAACAGCCCTTAGCCGTGGTATATGGCCAAAATACCATGGCTAAAGGCTGTTTTTATGCACGACGCAACGCGAATTCCCTGGACACAGCCCTTAGCCGTGGTATAGTGGCCCTATATCACAAACCCCCAAGGTGCCTTATTGCTATTATGAACTGGCTACCAAAGTAATTAGAGCAGTCAAAATCTATGTTTTGTCATACCCGTGGTATATGGTCTGATATACCACAGCTGTCAGCCAATCAGATTAAATCGGTATAGCAGAAGTTCTGCGTATTAGAGCGTTTGAAATTGAAAGATTTGATTTGATTTGATTTATTCGGATACCCATTAGCCGACGGCAATGGCGACAGCTAGTCTTACTGGGGTCCGATATATATCTGTCACGGTTTCAGCCGAGGCTGCCTCTCTTCCTTGCTCGGGCAGGCTTCGGCGGTCGTCGTCCCCGGAGTACTAGCTGCCACCGTTGTATGTTTCGATGTTCGTTTGGTTTTGTCTTTATGTTGTACACCTGTTATCGTTTAGCGTTCATTAGTGTGTCCTATAAGTTCTCGTTTTGTTTGTCATGTGGCATGTGTGATTTCGCTTACTGTCTCTTTGACTGTGTTTCGTTCCTCCTCTGTTTTGGAGAAGTTTTCGCACTTGTTGTGCGCGTAATTATTTTCGTGTGTGGTTTACGCCTCTGCGCGTAATCGCTGGCCTCTTGGCTCTTTTTGGATCATTTTGGAGTGTTTGTTCACTAAAGTCTGTTGGACTGAGCTTCTGCGTCCTGCGCTTGATTTCCTGCACCACATCTACACACAGCACCTTCTGACAGAATCACACATCATCATGGAATCAACAGGAGCCGCAGCCGCACCTGAGTCACTGGAGGAGCGCGTCCGCGAGCAGAACGACCAGATCCTTCGGATCGGGACCGCCCTTCAGGACGTGATAAACACCCTGCAACGATGGGAGAACAGAGGGGCACCCGCAGCTCCACCTACCTTGCCCTCACCATCGGCCAGTCCGCCCATTCAAGCTCCGGAACCCGGGGGGATTCGGCTCTCGCTCCCGAGGGCGTATGAGGGCAACGCTGCCGGATGTCAGGGGTTCCTCCTGCAGGTGGAACTATACCTGGCCACCGTACACCCGGCGCCCTCGGGGCACGAGAGCGTCTCCGCCCTCATCTCCTGTCTCACCGGCAAAGCGTTGGAATGGGCCAACGCCGAGCTGAGGAGGATAGACGCCTCCACGATCACATACTCGGAGTTCTCCCGCCGCTTCAGGGCCGTGTTTGACCATCCACCTGAGGGGAAAGCGGCGGGGGAGCGTCTATTCTCCCTCCGGCAGGGGAGGAGGAGCGCCCAGGAGTTCGCGTTGGAATTCCGAACTCTAGCGGCGGATGCAGGGTGGAATGAGCGGGCCCTCATAGATCACTACCGTTGTAGTCTACGGGAGGACGTCCGTCGTGAGCTGGCCTGCAGGGATACCAACCTCACGTTCGACCAGTTGGTGGACATGTCCATCCGGCTGGACACCCTGCTGGCCACCCGCGGACGTCCCGAGTGGGGTTCGTCCATTCCACCCTCCAGCACCTCCGAGCCGACCCCGATGGAGCTCGGGGGTGCTGGCGCTAGAGAGAGGAGGGGTCAGAGCACGAGGGGGGCCGTCCCTTGCACCAACTGTGGTCGTGGAGGACACACCGCGGCCAGGTGCTGGGGAGGGTCTCCTAGGGGAGAAGACGGCAGGCCCCGCACTGGGGAGTCCTTCCAGGTGAGTAGGCGTCCCACTTACCCAGAGCTCTCTGTTGTGCACTTCTGTATACCTGTGCGATTTCCATAGGTTGCACCTCATTCCCAGCATAAGGCGCTAGTAGATTCAGGCGCAGCTGGGAATTTTGTTGATCGTAAATTTTGTGTAGAATTAGGGATTCCCCTTCTTCTGGTTGACGTCCCATTCCCCGTGCATGCCCTAGATAGCCGTCCGTTGGGATCGGGGTTAATCAGGGAGGTCACAGCGCCACTTAGGATGTGTACGCAGGGGGGTCATGAGGAGACGATCCAGCTATATCTGATCGACTCTCCTGCGTATCCGGTGGTGCTGGGAATTCCCTGGTTGAGTACCCATAATCCTTCCATTTCGTGGCAAGAGAGGGCTCTTATGGAGTGGTCTGCCCAGTGTGTGGGGCGATGTCTAGGTGTTTCCGTGGGGGCGACCTCGGTGGAGAGTCCAAACCAGGTGCCCGCACTGCACATTCCCCCTGAGTATGAGGATTTGGCGATCGTGTTCAGTAAATCGAGGGCGACGCAGTTGCCTCCTCATAGGCAGGGAGATTGTGCGATAGACCTCGAGGCAGGAGCAGCACTCCCACGGAGCCATGTGTATCCTCTGTCTCAGGAGGAGAAGAGAGCTATGGAGACTTACATAGACGAATCTCTGAGACAAGGATACATACGGCCATCCACTTCCCCTGCGTCGTCAAGCTTATTTTTTGTGAAGAAAAAGGATGGAGGATTACGCCCGTGCATTGATTACCGTAGTCTCAATCAGATCACGGTGAAATACAGTTATCCACTCCCTCTGATTGCGACTATGACGGAATCATTGCACAGGGCGCGTTTCTTCACAAAACTAGATCTCAGGAGCGCATACAACTTGGTGCGCATTAGAGGGGGCGATGAATGGAAGACAGCATTTAGTACCACCTCAGGTCATTACGAGTATCTCGTCATACCATACGGGTTGATGAACGCTCCTTCAGTCTTCCAATCCTTCGTGGATGAGATCTTCAGGGACATGCAGGGACAGGGGGTGGTCGTGTACATTGATGACATTCTTGTGTACTCTTCTACCCGAGCCGAGCATGTAGCCCTGGTGCGCCGAGTGTTGAGGAGGCTGTTGGAGCACGACCTGTATGTCAAGGCAGAGAAATGTCTGTTTTTCCAGGAGTCGATCTCCTTTTTGGGTTATCAGTTGTCTGCGTCAGGGGTGAGGATGGAGGTTGACTGGGTGTCAGCCGTGCGTAATTGGCAAACTCCAACCACTGTAAAAGAGGTGAAGCAGTTTTTGTGGTTTGCAAATTACTACCGGAGGTTTATCTGGGGTTTTGGACAGGTGGCAGCTCCCATAACGTCTCTGTTGAAGGGGGTCCGGTGCGTTTGCAGTGGTCAGCAGAGGCAGACAGGGCTTTTGGGAAACTGAAGGACCTGTTTACTTCGGCTCCGGTGCTGGCGCATCCGGATCCTGCTTTACCATTTCAGGTCGAGGTTGACGCGTCCGAGGCCGGTATAGGGGCCATACTTTCGCAACGGTCCGACACGCCACCTAAACTCCGCCCCTGTGCTTTTTACTCCAAAAAGCTCAGCCCGGCGGAGCGAAATTATGACGTAGGGGACAGGGAGCTGTTAGCCGTGGTACAGGCCCTAAAGGTGTGGAGGCATTGGCTTGAGGGGGCTCAACACCCTTTCTCATTTTGACTGACCACCGTAACCTGGAGTACATCCGGGAGGCTAGGAGACTGAACCCTCGCCAGGCGCAGTGGAACATGTTTTTAGCCCGGTTCGTATTTAAGATCACGTACATCCCTGGGTCCCAGAACGGTAAGGCAGACGCGCTGTCTCGGCGGTATGACACTGAGGAGAGGTCCGTTGAGCCCACCCCCATCCTGCCGGAGTCTTGTCTGGTGGCACCGGTAGTGTGGGAGGTCGATGCTGAAATCGAGCGGGCGTTGCGTACCGACCCTAGTCCTCCACAGTTCCCGGAGTGTCGGATGTACGTTCCGCTCGAGGTTCGGGATCGATTAATTTATTGGGCTCACACATCACCCTCCTCTGGACATCGTGGTATTGGCCGGACAGTGCACTGCCTTAGCGCTAAGTACTGGTGGCCAACGTTAGCCAGGGATGTGAGGGTTTATGTATCCTCCTGCTCGGTGTGCGCCCAGTGTAAGGCGCCTAGACATCTGCCTAGGGGTAAGTTACAACCCCTGCCCGTTCCACAACGACCATGGTCTCACCTCTCGGTGGACTTTGTCACAGACCTTCCCACCTCGCAGGGGAATACTACTATACTGGTCGTTGTGGATCGGTTCTCTAAGGCCTGTCGTCTGCTCCCAATGCCGGGTCTTCCCACTGCCCTACAGACCGCCGAAGCTCTATTCACCCACGTTTTTCGGCACTACGGGGTACCCGAGGATATTGTGTCTGATCGAGGTCCCCAGTTCATCTCCAGAGTCTGGAGGAGGGCGTTTATGGAGCGTTTGGGGGTCTCGGTGAGCCTGACCTCGGGTTACCATCCGGAGAGTAATGGGCAGGTGGAACGTGTTAACCAGGATGTGGGTAGGTTTCTTAGATCTTATTGCCAGGGCCGGCCGGAGGAGTGGGCGAGGTATGTGCCCTGGGCAGAAATGGCCCAGAACTCTCTCCGCCACTCCTCAACCAACCTAACCCCTTTCCAATGTGTGTTAGGTTACCAGCCGGTTCTGGCACCATGGCAGCAGAGCCAGATCGAGGCTCCTGCGGTGGATGAGTGGGTGCGGCGCTCGGAGGAGACGTGGAACGCTGCTCACGTCCACCTGCAGCGGGCCATCCGTCATCAGAAAGCGAGCGCCGATCTCCACCGCAGTGAGGGGCCGGTGTACGCACCTGGTGATCGAGTCTGGCTCTCTACCAGAAACCTGCCCCTCCGCCTGCCCTGCCGGAAACTGGGTCGGCGGTTTGTGGGGCCGTTTAAAGTCCTGAGAAGGTTGAACGAGGTGTGTTACAGGTTACAACTGCCTAGTGATTATCGTATTAACCCCTCGTTCCATGTGTCTCTTCTCAGGCCGGTGGTAGCTGGTCCACTCCAGGAAGATGAGATCAGAGAGACTCCTCCGCCCCCATTGGACATTGAGGGGGCTCCGGCGTACACCGTTCGGTCCATCTTGGACTCGAGACGTCGGATGGGGGGTCTCCAATATCTTGTGGAGTGGGAGGGGTATGGCCCGGAGGAACGGTGCTTGGTGCCGAGGAGGGACATTTTGGACCCGTCTCTCCTGGCGGAGTTTCATCATAGTCACCCGATGCTCCCTGCTCCGCGTCCTCCTGGTCGTCCCCGAGGCCGGGGTCGGCGCACGGCTGGAGCCGCGCGTCAAGGGGGGGGGGGGTACTGTCATGGTTTCGGCCGAGGCTGCCTCTCTTACTTGCTCGGGCAGGCTTCGGCGGTCGTCGTCCCCGGAGTACTAGCTGCCACTGTTGTATGTTTCGATGTTCGTTTGGTTTTGTCTTTATGTTGTACACCTGTTATCGTTTAGCGTTCATTAGTGTGTCCTATAAGTTCTCGTTTTGTTTGTCATGTGGCATGTGTGATTTCGCTTACTGTCTCTTTGACTGTGTTTCGTTCCTCCTCTGTTTTGGAGAAGTTTTCGCACTTGTTGTGCGCGTAATTATTTTAGTGTGTGGTTTACGCCTGTGCGCGTAATCGCTGGCCTCTTGGCTCTTTTTGGATCATTTTGGAGTGTTTGTTCACTAAAGTCTGTTGGACTGAGCTTCTGCGTCCTGCGCTTGATTTCCTGCACCACATCTACAAACAGCACCTTCTGACAATAACAAAAAAGACATTACAGACAAAATACTTAACATACATTTAAAAACATTAACACGTAGTGTGTGTGTGCATCTATCAGTTACACATACATGTCAGTACATATACACAACAAGTAGGTCACATGGGGGAGAGGCGTTGTGCCGTGAGGTGTTGCTATATTTGTTTTTTTAAACCAGGTTTGCTGTTTACTTGCGCTATATAAGATGGAAGGGACTTCCATGCACTGTATAATATTGTATGTTTCCTTGAATTTGTTCTGGACCTGGGGACTGTGAAAAGACCCCTGGTGGATTGTCTGGTAGGGTAAGTGTGTGTGTCGGTGCTGTGTGTAAGTTGACTATGCAAACAATTTGGAATATTCAACACATGAATGTTTCTTATAAAAACAAGAAGTCAGTCTTTCCTCAACTCTTAGCCAAGAGAGACTGGCATGCATATTATTAATATTAGCCCTCTGATTACAATGAAGAGCAAGATGTGTTGCTCTGTTCTGGACCAGCTGCAGCTTAACTAGGTCTTTCCTTGGAATACTTGACAATATGACTAGACAATAATCAAGATAAGATAAAACTAGAGCCTGCAGGACTTGCTTTGTAATAATAATATAATATAATAATATAATATAAATAAAAATATAATATAATAATATAATATGCCATTTAGCAGACGCTTTTATCCAAAGCGACTTACAGTCATGCGTGCATCAATTTTTTTGTGTATGGGTGGTCCCGGGGATCGAACCCACTACCTTGGCGTTACAAGCGCCGTGCTCTACCAGCTGAGCTACAGAGGACCACCCTTTGTGGAGTGTGGTGTCAAAAAAGCAGAGCATCTCTTTATTACGGACAGACCTCTCCCCATCTTTACAACCAATGAATCTACATATTTTGACCATGACAGTTTACAATCTAAGGTAACACCAAGTAATTTAGTTTCCTCAACTTGTTCAACAGCCACACCTATCACGTTTTAGAGAAGACCCAGATGCAGACAGTGTCGAAGTAACAACATTTTATTACTAGAACAGAGGGCAGGCAAAACGACAGGTCAAGGGCAGGCAGAGGTCAGTAATCCAGATCAGAGTCCAAAATGTACAGAACGGCAAGCAGTCTCAGGGTCAGGGCAGGCAGAGGTCAGTAATCCAGTGTGGTGGGAAAAGGTACAGAACGGCAGGCAGGCTCAGGGTCAGGGCAGGCAGAATGGTCAAAACCGTGAAAACTAGAAAACAGGAACTTTAGAAAAGACAGGAGCAAGGGGGAAAACGCTGGTAGGCTTGACGGACAAAACAAACTGGCAACAGACAAACAGATAACACAGGTATAAATAGACTGGGGATAATGGGGAAGATGGGCGACACCTGGAGGGGGGTGGAGATAATCACAAAGACAGGTGAAACAGATCAGGGTGTGACAATACAATTCATTACCAGATTCAGCTGAGGTCTAGAATTTAGGGAATGATTTGTACCAAATACAATTAGTTTTAGAGATGTTCAGGACCAGTTTATTACTGGCCACCCATTCCAAAACAGACTGCAACTCTTTGTTAAGGGTTTCAGTGACTTCATTAGCTGTGGTTGCTGATGCGTATATGGTTGAATCATCAGCATACATGGACACACATGCTTTGTTTAATGCCAGTGGCAGGTCATTGGTAAAAATAGAAAAGAGTAGAGGGCCTAGAGAGCTGCCCTGTGGTACACACCACTTTACATGTTTGACATAAGAGAAGCTTCCTTTAAAGAAAACCCTCTGAGTTCTATTAGATAGATAGCTCTGAATCCACGATATGGCAGAGGTTGAAAAGCCATAACACATACGTTTCTTCAACAACAGGTTATGGTTAATAATATCAAAGGTTGCACTGAAATCTAATAGTACAGTACCCAAAATATTCTTATCATCAATTTCTTTAAACCAATCATCAGTCATTTGTGTCAGTGCAGTACATGTTGAGTGCCCTTCTCTATAAGCATGCTGGAAGTCTGTTGATAATTTGTTTACAGAGAAGTAGCATTGTATTTGGTCAAATACAATGTTTTCCAAAAGTTTGCTAAGAGCTGGCAGCAAGCTGATAGGTCTGCTTTTAGAGCCAGTAAAGGCCGCTTTACCACTCTTGGGTAGGGGAATGACTTTGGCTTCCCTCCAGGCCTGAGGACAAAGACTTTCCTCTAGGCTCTCTAAAGATATGACAGATAGGATTGGCTAGAGTCAGCTACCATTCTCAGTAGCTTTCCATCTAAGTTGTCAATGCCAGGAGGTTTGTCATTATTTATCGATAACAATACTTTTCCCACCTCTCCCACACTAACTTGACAAAATTCAAACTTGCAATGCTTTTCTTTCATTACATGTTTTTTTTTATACATTAGTACAATGGCTCACTGTTTGTTGTTGGCATTTCCTGCCTAAATTTGCCCACTTTGCCAATAAAGTAATCATTTGTCAATAAAGTCATCAATTGGCAACATCAAATGGTTTTGTGATGAATAAGCCATCTGATTCGATGAAAGAAGGAGTTGAATTTGTGTTTCTGCCCACAATTTCATTTAAAGTACTCCAAAGTTTTTTTTACATCATTCTTTATATCATTGATCTTGACTTCATAATACAGTTTCTTCTTCTTTTTGTTAAGTTTAGTCACATCATTTCTCAATTTGCAGTACAGTGCCTTGCAAAAGTATTCATCCCCCTGGGCGTTTTTTCCATTTTGTTGCATTACAACCTGTAATTTAAATTGATTTTTATTTGGATTTCATGTAATGGACATACACAAAATAGTCCAAATTGGGGAAGTGAAATAAAAAAAGAACTTGTTTCAAAAAATTCAAAAAAATTAATAACGGAAAAGTGGTGCGTGCATATGTATTCACCACCTTTGCTATGAAGCCCCTAAATAAGATCTGGTGCAACCAATTACCTTCAGAAGACACATAATTAGTTAAATAAAGTCCACCTGTGTGCAATCTAAGTGTCACATGATCTGTCACATGATCTCAGTATATATACACCTGTTCTGAAAGGCCCCAGAGTCTGCAACACCACTAAGCAAGGGGCACCACCAAGCAAGCAGCACCATGAAGACCAAGGAGCTCTCCAAACAGGTCAGCGACAAAGTTGAAGTACAAATCAGGGTTGGGTTATAACAATATATCCGAAACTTTGAACATCCCACGGAGCACCATTAAATCCATTATTTAAAAATTAAAAGAATATGGCTCCACAACAAACTTGTCAAGAGAGGGCTGCCCACCAAAACTCACGGACCAGGCAAGGAGGGCATTAATCAGAGAGGTAACAAGAGACCAAAGATAACCCTGAAGGAGCTGCAAAGCTCCACAGTATCTGTCCATAGGACCACTTTAAACCGTACACTCCACAGAGCTGGGCTTTACGGAAGAGTGGCCAGAAAAAAAGCCATTGCTTAAAAAAAAAAATAAGCAAACACGTTTGGTATTCGCCAAAAGGCATGTGGGAGACTCCCCAAACATATGGAAAAAGGTACTCTGGTCAGATGAGACTAAAATTGAGCTTTTTAGCCATCAAGGAAAACGCTATGTCTGACACAACGAGTTTCTCTGGTTTCGAGTACTTCAGGATGTAAGAGAATAGTTGAACACTTAGATTGTCACGAATTCTGCCGAGACTGCTCCTCCTCCTTGCTCGGGCAGGCTTCGGCGTTCGTCGTCCCCGGAGTACTAGCTGCCACCGTTGTATGTTTCGATGTTCGTTTGGTTGGGTCTCTCTGTTACACCTGTGTCCGTTTGTGTCTGATTATGTGCCCTATAAGTTTCAGGTGTTGTTGTCGTTAGTTTGTGTGTTATTTTCCGCCTGTCCGTTGGTGTCACCTGTGCAGTACTCTGGACTTTGTTTATTGTGACGCACTGTGTTGCGTTGTCGCTCGCCTCCTTGTTTTGAGGTCCTTTATTTTGTATTGTTTATACAGTTAGTAAAGTCTTGTTTGACTCAGCCTATGCGTCCTGCGTCTGACTCCTCAACCGCATCCACATCAACACTGATATAGATGGAGAGTTGATTCATAGTTATTTAATATTTACAGTACAGATTTGTATGACAAGCGGTACGAGCATAGCCTATTGTCATCCGAATGACTTACATAGAAAACCTCTCAGTTTATATAATGCTTTCCGAGCTACTTCCATCCAACAGTTGCCAACCAGTATTGAGTGTCACTCATCTCCTACAATAGGATCCCCCTACATGGTATCGTGTGGCACCCTAGCCAGGATATTCCATCACGTACTCCTTCTAAGATTAGCACAAGTGGCCCCCAAGCTATCTTGGCACGCAGACCTTCTGGCACCCACCAGTGACATAAATAACATATGGTGTGTCCTTATCCTCTCTCCCACA
Source organism: Coregonus clupeaformis (assembly GCF_020615455.1). Classification (NCBI taxonomy): domain Eukaryota; kingdom Metazoa; phylum Chordata; class Actinopteri; order Salmoniformes; family Salmonidae; genus Coregonus; species Coregonus clupeaformis. Next base: position 5,793,489 of record NC_059219.1, read on the forward strand.
TACAGCTCATGAGTTTAAAGACATTAACAAATACTGTATAAAAAGACGTTATATCATTATTTTTACCTGTATTTGACCAAATTAGATAAAATGTATTTTTTTAATAAAATAAAAACGTTCAAAACAGACCTGGCCAAAATAGCAGCACATAAAGTTTCATAAAAAAGACACACTGACAACATAAAAACACAAAACACAACAATATAAAAACATCAATATACACATTGAGCAGACAAGATGCTTTGGAGGGGTGTAGTGCATCTACAGGTAGGGGTCATCACATTGACAGCCCCCCCCACTTCATTGTTCACCATAGTTTTTACCCTAGTTTCAAAGTCATTCAAAGAGACGAGGTCCTGTAATTTAAAGTCCTATTGTAGCTAATTCCAAGTGGGAGGGGCCAGACAACTGGACACTGTTTTACCCAGCTCTGTACAGGCATTAGGCACAGAGAGCAAGATACAGTCATGTGATTGTATGCCATAGTTTTCATTTGTCTCCTGGAGAATGTAGGTACACAGGAACATTTTTATTAGAATTTAAATTATTATATTTTAGAATCAGTCAGTCTTGCCATCTTTAGTTGTGACTACATGTGGATCGGGTCATTAATAGGGTAGTTAGTTCATTGGCTCAAATACCTATTTTATTGTAGAAGATGTGTTTCAGTACAGGTATTTCAGTTTCATTCTAGAGGGCTAGATGAGATTCTAAATGTTCTGTCTCCATTATTGTCTGAAGTTTGCTGCAGTCTGTTACAACACAAACATAGTCTTATCCAGAGCGACTAACAGTTAGTGCATTCATCTTAAGGTAGCTAGGTGAGACAACCAAATATCACACAACCATAGTAAATAAAACTGCTCCTCGGTAAAGCAGCTATCAGCTGTTTAATCATAGGGAAACAAGCTGATTTGAGGTTTTAGCCCAACCCATCTACTGTACCAGTGAAGTTTCCTCTAAAAAACTTTCCTCTAAATTTCAATTGACGTGGAAGATGGAGAAATGCAGTAGTTCCTGATGCTCTCATGACAACAGAGAAGTATTTGAATACTTAGACTTTGCCATTGGTAATACTTTATTTGAAGGGGTCTTACATATTATTAGGCATTCAATACACCTTTATGAAACCAGCCATCACATAATGTATGAGTATTGCAGCATAATTCATAAAAACCTTCATAACATTTATTCAACATCATTGAACCAAAAGGTTAAGAAGTAGTGTTGTTTCCGTGGCCCTGCATGGTTTGGTATGGATCCTGCACCATTCCCCAGTGGGCCTCCATGGAGGTGATGCCGTTGCCATCGAAGCATCCGCTGAGCAGCAGCAGCTCACTGTCACTGTGGGTGGGGTAGAAGTTGAAGGATTCTCAGTGTGGGGTTCCAGCCTGGAGGAAGCGCCCTCTACTGGTAGCAAAGAACACCTGGCGGACGTAGTTGCTGCTATGGAACTTTCCAGACATCTGGAAGATGGCCTCTCCATCAAACAGCTCCATCTCTTCCTCCCCGTTGGCATATTTGCGGCCATAAACACGGTTCCAGGCGTAACCATACATGAACTGGAAACTGAGGAGGACCAGGTGGAGTAGGCGGGGGAGGAGGAGGAAGGAGAAGGAAGGAGGAGGGTGAAGAGGAAGAGGAAGAGGAGGAGGGGGAATTAGTTTATTTCTGAACATCTTAGTAAGACCCATTGTAACATGTATCTACAGTATGGCATGTTTGTGATGAACACTGATATTCATTACCCAGTGATGTAGCAGTTCTAGATCTCTTTCTTTCTGAACATCTTACTAAGACCCATTGTAACATGTATCTACAGTATGGCATGTTTGTGATAAACACTGATAATCATTACCCAGTGATGTAGCTGTTCTAGATCTCCCACACCCTGACAGCCATGAAACGCTCCTGTCCCTCAGACCAGTAAGGATTTCCACTCTCCCGGCCTGCAGCAGCCAAGTAAGAGTTGTACTGGCTTTGGGCTGTGAAGATAATTTCTTACTATCATCATTATCAGTGATATATTCCTGTGCTTTGTGACATACAACTGCATTGTCACTATTTTGACATATTCTAATGCAGGGCTCTCCATCCCTGTTCATTTAGAGGTATCCTCCTGTTTACACCAGGGTTTTCCAACCCTTTTCCTGGTGAGCTACCCTCCTGTAGGTTTACACCAGGGCTATCCTATGCTGTTCCTGGAGAGCTACCCTCCTGTACGTTTACACCAGGGCTCTCCAGTCCTGTTCCTGGAGAGATACCCTCCTGTAGGTTTTCACTCCAACCCTGTTCCTGGAGAGATACCCTCCTGTAGGTTTTAACTCCAACCCTGTTCCTGGAGAGACCCTCCTGTAGGTTTTCACTCCAACCCTGTTTCTGGAGAGCTTTGAGGTATATATTTAAGTTAAAACTGATTCTAAAATGTAATAATTTAAATTCTAAAATGTTCATGTTAACCTACATTGTCCAGCAGACAAATGAGAACTGTCGCGTAATCTCACATGATTGTATCTTGTTGACCCGTACAGGGCTGGGTAAAATAAAAGTATTCCAGTTTTCTGCTCCTTCCACTTGGAACTTGTGTCTCTTTGAATTACTTTAAAACGAGGGTAAAAACTATGGTGACCAATGAAGTGGAGGGGGGGTCAATGTGATGACCCCTACCTGTAGATGCACTACACCCCTCCAAAGCATCTTGTCTGCTCAATGTGTATATTGATGTTTTTATATTGTTGTGTTTTGTGTTTTTATGTTGTCAGTGTGTCTTTTTTATGAAACTTTATGTGCTGCTATTTTGGCCAGGTCTCAATAAGACTAATTTGGTAAAATACAAAATATTAACAATGGGAATTTCGAATTAATCTGATTTTGGTATATTCATGTAATTGGTATTCTGTTTAGTGTATATCTTTTTTTAAATTTAAAATTCCTATCAGTGGCGTGTTTTCATGGATGGCAAGGAAAGCCAGGCCTCCCCCAAAAATTCACCAATAAAAAGAGAAATAAATATATAACATAATGTATCTTTCGTCTCTCTGTGTTTCATAGTTGTGATAGTTTCTCTGATAGTGTATCATCATCAAGCCTAAACCAATTTTCTTTGTAGGGAAGACTTGGTGCTTTTGAAATACTTTAATTAGTCTCTTTTAATTTCTCTCTTTTCATTTGTCTCTGCTGTGCATTGTTCTTGTATGGGTATGGTATTCCTGTTAACACGTTGTGAATCAGTGTACTGCTCTCTTAGTCTGCACTGTGGGCAGAGAAGCCTTATAGCCTAGACTGGAGACACTTCAGAACACTTGCGGTTCTTTTCTTCTTGGACAACTTTGAAACCCTGTGTAGATAATGTTACACATATTATTGGCCTCTATAGTGGATTGCTGTTCATAGTTTTGTGTGGCAGAGTTTTTAGCATATCCTCATTCCTTTGTGTGTGTGTGGAGTGTACTGTGTTTTAAATCATTATGTTTAAGGCAAGGTTTCTAAGTGTGTCTCACCACACTTTAATATTTAATAGAGATAAATAATTTATGTCTTATACCCCTCCTAGATTTGGATTAATTTGCAGCATCTATTGGGGCCTTTGTTGAACTTTGTGTCAATGACAAAAGTACTGTAGCTTTTTTGTGCTGATCAAAATATTCCCCCTAAAAACAATGCCAAGCATTTTTTCTGCTCCATAAAGCAGTCCAACAGGCTGGAGACTGCAGTGACTTCATGAACTTAGGCGTCACTTTCTGCCTCTGGGGTGGACTTTCCTATTGTTATGAAATTGAAGTTCAGTGACAGACAGATACAGTTGAAGTCGGAAGGTTACATACACTTAGGTTGGAGTCATTAAAACTCGTTTTTCAACCACTCCACACATTTCTTGTTAACAAACTATAGTTTTGGCAAGTCGGTTAGGATATCTACTTTGTGCATGACACAAGTAATTTTTCCAACAATTGTTTACAGACAAATTATTTCACTTATAATTCACTGTATCACAATTCCAGTGGGTCAGAAGTTGACTGTGCCTTTAAACAGCTTGGAAAATTCCAGAAAATGATGTCATGGCTTCAGAAGCTTCTGATAGGCAAACTGACATCATTTGAGTCAATTGGAGGTGTACCTGTGGATGTATTTCAAGGCCTACCTTCAAACTCAGTGCCTCTTTGCTTGACATCATGGGAAAATCCGAAGAAATCAGCCAAGACCTCAGAAGAAAAATTGTAGACCTCCTCAAGTCTGGTTCATTCTTGGGAACAATTTCCATGAAAAAGCCAGACTACGGTTTGGAACTGCACATGGGGACAAAGATCCTACTTTTTGGAGAAATGTCCTCTGGTCTGATGAAACAGAAATAGAACTGTTTGGCCATAATGACCATCGTTATGTTTGGAGGAAAATGGGTGGCTTGCAAGCCGAAGAACGACATCCCAACCGTGAAGCACGGGGGTGGAAGCATCATGCTGTGGGGGTGCTTTTCTGCAGGAGGGACTGGTGCACTTCACAAAATAGATGGCATCATGAGGAAGGAAAATTATGTGGATATATTGAAGCAACATCTCAAGACATCAGTCAGGAAGTTAAAGCTTGGTCGCAAATGGGTCTTCCAAATGGACAATGACCCCAAGCATACTTCCAAAGTTGTGGCAAAATGGCTTAAGGACAACAAAGTCAAGGTATTGGAGTGGCCATCACAAAGCCCTGACCTCAACCCTATAGAACATTTGTGGGCAGAACTGAAAAAGCGTGTGCGAGCAAGGAGGCCTACAAACCTGTCTCAGTTACACCAGCTCTGTCAGGAGGAATTAACCAACATTCACCCAACTTATTGTGGGAAGCTTGTGGAAGACTACCCGAAATGTTTGACCCAAGTTAAACAATTGAAAGGCAATGCTACCAAATACTAATTGAGTGTATGTAAACTTCTGACCCACTGGGAATGTGATGAAAGAAATAAAAGCTGAAATAAATCATTCTCTCTACTATTATTGTGACATTTCACATTCTTAAAATAAAGTGGGGATCCTAACTGACCTAAGACAGGGAATTTTTACTAGGATTAAATGTCAGGAATTGTGATAAACAGAGTTTGAATGTATTTGGCTAAGGTGTATGTAAACTTCTGACTTCAACTGTATATCCACATTCCATTCTATTCCGCAGGCAGGCAGGCTGTGGGAAACCATTCTGATCATCAGTTTCTGTTTCTCTTGCCAGACAGGATATATTTATATCACCGCACACAGGTGTGTTTTAGAGTTATGAAACATTCACATTAAATGTTAGATAATAGCAGAAACTTGCTGTCATCTGTCAATTATTCAACCGGTATTGTGACCCAGTCAATTGTGGACCTATGGTCATTTATAACAGTGTTTGACTGTTTCTGTCTGCCTCTTGTACACCTGTCTTTAGAAGAAAACATGCGAGACATCATTTGCTCATCAGGAAAGGATTGAGGAAGTAATGGCAGTGCCTCATACATGTGTTATAGCGACCAACCAGGTGAAATTCCATTATCTGTCTTCTTCTTGATTGATGACTAGATAATGTGTTGTCAGACACTGAATTACATGTTTTTCTTGGCACTAGTTGGCCAACAAGTTTAACTGAGGATGGCTAAGATAATCCTGGCAAAAGAGGTCAAACCAGTACATGGTTTATGTAAGACAGTTAAAAATATTGTTTTGGGAATCTTGTAGGTACTATACATCTACAGATACCAATTTGTAAGTCGCTCTGGATAAGAGCGTCTGCTAAATGACGTAAATGTAAATGTAAATGAGATAGGAGAGCTTACGAGGCAGGCTACAATAGTACATAGGATTCCTTTAAGAATATACATAAGTGGAGTATAATCATAACTCACTCTCATCTCAAATGGAAGAGCGGCTACAGACTCACCATCAGAGTCGACTCACAAGACTTAAGGTAACTATTTTATTTTTCATATTCTAACATTACACACATACACTCACCCCGTTCATGAAAATGGATCGCTCCTACAGACAGCGAGTCACGTGGCCATGGCTTGCTATATCAAGCAGGCAGACAGGCATCGAGGCATTCAGTTACTGTTCGATTGAACATTAGAATGGGCGAAACAAGTGACCTAAGCGACTTTGAGCTTGGTATGATCATCGGTGCCAGGCACGCCGGATCCAGGGCTTTTCATGCACGACAGTGTCTAGGGTTTACCAAGAATGGTGCAACAAACAAAAAACATCCAGTCAGCGGCTGTCCTGTGGGCGAAAACAGCTTGTTGATGAGAGAGGTCGAAGGAGAATGGCAAGAATCTTGCAAGCTAACAGGCGGGCTACAAACAGACAAATAATGGCGCAGTACAACAGGGTGAGCAGAAGGGATCTCGGAACATGCAACTTGTTGATTCTTGTCATGTATGGGCTATTGCAGCAGACGACCACATTGGGTTCCACTCCTATCAGCTAAAAACAAGAAGAAACTGCTCCAGTGGGCACACAATCACCATCACTGGACAATTGAGGAGTGGAAAATTATTGGCAGCTCCGAAAAATCCAGATTCCTGTTGTGTCATGCTGATGGCAGAGTCAGGGTATGGCGTAAGCAGCATGAGTCCATGGACCCATCCTGCATTTTGTCAATGGTACAGGCTGGTAGTGGTGGTGTACCGGCTTGGTGCGAGGGACAGGAACAGGCCGGGCTGGACTGGGAACACGCACCATTGGCTTGGTGCGGGGAGCCGGAACGGGCCGGGCCGGACTGTGGAGGCGGACTGGAGGTCTGGAGCGGAGAGCTGACACAACCCGTCCTGGCTGAATGCCTATTTCCACACAATATGTGTGAGGCATCAGCACAGGACGTACAGGGCTGTGCACTCGTACTGGCGCTACAGCACGTGGCACTGGCGCAGGATATACGGGACCGAGGAGGGGTACTGGGGGCCACGAGTGTTGAGCCGGCACACCCCGTCCTGGCTGCATGCCCACCTTAGCACGACACGTGCTAGCACAGGACGTACAGGACTGTGCCGGAACACTCGTGGCACAGTACGTGGCTCCGCATAACACGGAGCCTGCCCAGTCTCACGCTTCCTAGCCTGAGTACGGGGAGTTGGCTCTGCTCTACCTCTAGGCTCCGCCAACCACCCTTTTAGCCCCCCCCAAAAAAATTATTGGGGCTGTCTCTCGGGCTTCCTCTTCGGCCGGTACCCTCTGCGTTGACGCTGCTCCTCTCTGTAGCGTGCCTCCACAGTCTCCTCTCCTGCCTGGGCATTCACCTTTGCCCATGGCCCTTTGCCCGCGAATATCTCCTCCCAAGACCACCATTTGCCCACCTGCGACATCGCCATCTTCTCCTCCTGGGCACGCTGCTTGGTCCTCTTATGGTGGGATCTTCTGTCACGATCGTCAACTGAAGACACGGACCAAGGCGCAGCGTGATAAGCGTACATTTTATTTCAGTACACAACACGAACAAAACAACAAAACAAACGATACGTGAAGTCCTGAGGTTACAACACCAAAACAAACCTTACGGAACAAGATCCCACAAAGACTAGTGCAAAACAGGCTGCCTAAGTATGGTTCCCAATCAGAGACAACGAGCTACAGCTGTCTCTGATTGGGAACCACCCTGGCCAACATAGATATAAACGATCTAGAACAAAAAACATAGAAAACTAAACAATGAAAATCCACACCCTGGCTCAACATTTAAGAGTCCCCAGAGCCAGGGCGTGACATACCGCTCAGGAAGGAGACACGTTCTGTCTCCTAGAGATGAACGTACTTTGGTGCAAAAAGTGCAAATCAATCCCAGAACAACAGCAAAGGACCTTGTGAAGATGCTGGAGGAAACAGGTACAAAAGTATCTATATCCACAGTAAAACAAGTCCTATATCGACATAACCTGAAAGGCCACTCAGCAAGGAAGAAGCCTGCTCTGTTTCTTAGGTTCCAGCTGAGATACGGCTACTACTACTACTACCTCAGGGTATTTCACTTTGTTATGTGTATACAAACTTTTATTAAATTTTCTCACTTTGTAGCTCCTACTGATATTTATCTGATTAATCTGCAGAAAATGAAATCAGATTGATTTCCTGTAGAAACATGTACAGGTTGCCAGTGATTTAATGAAGATGTGAGTATTGTAACAGACTGCAGAAAACGTCTGACAATAATGGAGACGAAAAATTGAGAATCTCATCTGCCCCGCTAGAATTAAATTGAAATACATGTACTGAAACAAATCTTCTACAATAAAATAGATATTTGAGCAAACCAATGAACTAACCACCCTATTAATGACCAGATCCACGTATTTTTCAGCCTGTTAATGTTTGAAGGGAAGAAGTTCCTCTTGGGGTAATAAAACAACTGAAGATTGGGAGACTGATTTTGAGCGATTTTCGTACACATTCATATGATTTTGGTATATTATTTTAATCGTTTGGTTGTTAGATTGTATCTTTTTTTTATCCCTATTTCAGATCATTCATTTGTTAATATTCAAAAGAAAGAACATCCTCTGAATACAATTATTTCCTTATTATATTTCCTCGACACTCCCTCCCAAAGTAGCCTCGACCAATTAGAAAACAATGTCTGACTTCTGACTGACTATAGGTGTTCTTTGGCATGCTCCTTCCATCTAGAGCTGATGGAATGTTCAGCATGTATAAATGCAGTTCTAAGAGGAAGCAGTAGACTAGAAGGACCTGGCAGAGACCGAGAGATACAAACCTTTCACAGGTTTTCAAACAAATCTCAAGATATCACTGTGGGTATGTACACAACTAGCTAAATATAAAATGTGCACTTGTATTTAATGCATGATACTGGTGAGGGAAATGCTATGAAGTTAATACTCATCATGTCTTGGTACATGGGCACAAACACTTTGGCCCTATTGCCTCTAAATGTAAAATCTAAATGTAAAATTTATCTGACATCATTTTTATTTGACAGTAGCTTAGCACTACAAGAGTGATTGTAGTAAACAAGAGTAGGTTCAACTTTTTAAAGCTGTTTTGTAACATTTCACATTCAAGAATGGTTTGTTTGTTAAGTCACATTTCACAATTCAAAAGGTTATTTTCTTATCCCCTTCTAGGAAACACTGGTTGACCTGACAGGTAAAATGCCTTAGTTGTTTTTGTGAACTACTATGAAAAACATTATTAACAAAATGATTTCAAGTTTTACCATTTAAATTGAAATTGACTGAAATTAAAGGTCTTAAGTATTGATGTCTCCCTTTTGCAGAATGTTGTCAATCCTGTTTGTCACAGTCTTCTTGGCCAGCTGCTTGGCAATACGTGAGTAATACAAATACAATTCTGAATAATAATTATTCAATAATAGCTTTTGTGCTTTCACCATCTTGTCTTTTTCAGTTAGACTGAGGAGTTCTTCTTTGAGACAAAAGCTGATGTATGAAAGCATTGCAGAATGTACTTTTGTTAATTAATCTGCACTTTATTCATAATATAAAGATATTTCAGAAATGTGTTGGTAAAATTAAAATGATGTATATATAAATATGTATTATTAATATAGTAAATATAGAAAACATATTGCCCATGTTATTTTAGCCATCAAAGACCCCTACTCGTATTCCTCTGCGGTGGGTCAGGGAGGTGGCACCCCATTTGCTTCCTCCGGTGAGGGACGCATCACAGCGGTCAGAGTGTGGGAGAACAACAACTACTACTACTACTACTACAACAACAACGCCTACATCAACGGGTGAGCAGACCCTGACCCATGAACAGACACCACCGACTCAGTCCAACTACACTACCCAACAGACACACTCTTTCTTTCTTTCTTTCTGTATTTATTTATTGTGTTTATTACAGATTCAGTACATGACAAAACAATAGTGTTATCGTATCTATCCCAGAGTACAATGGCAAATGTCAGTCCTTGATATTCTCTGACGCTACCTGCTCTCTCGGTCTGAATGTGCCTTATCAAAACACAACCAACGTGAAAAGCTTCCTCTGTTTTAGGTTCCAGCTGAGATACAGCAACACCTGGTCTCCTGTGTTCGGTCGCGAAGTGGGTGAAAAGCAGGAGATGGAGCTGTTTAAGGATGAGGCCATCGTCGAGGTGTCTGGGAAGTACAACCCAGCAGACTACATCTGCTACCTGGTGATCACCACCAACACAGGGCGCACTCTGGCGGCCGGCCTGCCTAACCAAGTCTCCTTCAACTTCTACCCAGCCAACAAGGGCAATGAGCTGAGGATGCTCAGCGGTCGCTTCAACGGTGCCGGGATCACTTCCATCGGAGCCCACTGGGGATTGGTGTACACGGAAGAGGCTGGAAACAGTACCTCCTCTTAATCGAAAAAAAAATTAAGTATGTCTTGCTCTTTGGGATGGTTTCCCGGATACAGATTTAATATCACTATCTGATGGGTGCTTCATGCGATTTTAAACTGAATTAATTTGAATATTTAGATTTTTTTTGGAGTAATTTTGTACTGCTTCAAGTGAGGTGATCCCGTTTGAGTGAGTGGGTCACGGACCACATGCGTTGTTACTCATCATTTGAGGTTGTATTTATCACAATAAATGAAAGAATCATATGGGATTGAAAGGATTCATTATATATTTGATTAATTGAACAATAAAATATTATCGGGAGATAATTGCATCTCAGGGTACTTCACCTTCACTATTTTATACACACTGTATTTTTTGTGTGTGTTCCTTTTCTGCTACATCTGCATACTGAGATTTAATAAAAAGCATATCTTTAATCATTATATTTCATTGTATTTCTTTTGATAAGAAAATACATACAGTAGTGACCAGAAGCTACAATATACTAATCTGTCATCTTAACAAACTCAAACTTAACAAACTCAATAAGAACCTAAATGTATACAGTGGGGGAAAAAAGTATTTAGTCAGCCACTAATTGTGCAAGTTCTCCCACTTAAAAAGATGAGAGAGGCCTGTAATTTTCATCATAGGTACACGTCAACTATGACAGACAAATTGAGAATTTTTTTCTCCAGAAAATCACATTGTAGGATTTTTAATGAATTTATTTGCAAATTATGGTAGAAAATAAGTATTTGGTCAATAACAAAAGTTTCTCAATACTTTGTTATATACGCTTTGTTGGCAATGACACAGGTCAAACGTTTTCTGTAAGTCTTCACAAGGTTTTCACACACTGTTGCTGGTATTTTGGCCCATTCCTCCATGCAGATTTCCTCTAGAGCAGTGATGTTTTGGGGCTGTCGCTGGGCAACACGGACTTTCAACTCCCTCCAAAGATTTTCTATGGGGTTGAGATCTGGAGACTGGCTAGGCCACTCCAGGACCTTGAAATGCTTCTTACGAAGCCACTCCTTCATTGCCCGGGCGGTGTGTTTGGGATCATTGTCATGCTGAAAGACCCAGCCACGTTTCATCTTCAATTCCCTTGCTGATGGAAGGAGGTTTTCACTCAAAATCTCACGATACATGGCCCCATTCATTCTTTCCTTTACACGGATCAGTCGTCCTGGTCCCTTTGCAGAAAAAACAGCCCCAAAGCATGATGTTTCCACCCCCATGCTTCACAGTAGGTATGGTGTTCTTTGGATGCAACTCAGCATTCTTTGTCCTCCAAACACGACGAGTTGAGTTTTTACCAAAAAGTTATATTTTGGTTTCATCTGACCATATGACATTCTCCAATCCTCTTCTGGATCATCCAAATGCACTCTAGCAAACTTCAGACAGGCCTGGACATGTACTGGCTTAAGCAGGGGGACACGTCTTGCACTGCAGGATTTGAGTCCCTGGCGGCGTAGTGTGTTACTGATGGTAGGCTTTGTTACTTTGGTCCCAGCTCTCTGCAGGTTATTCACTAGGTCCCCCCGTGTGGTTCTGGGATTTTTGCTCACCGTTCTTGTGATCATTTTGACCCCACGGGGTGAGATCTTGCGTGGAGCCCCAGATCGAGGGAGATTATCAGTGGTCTTGTATGTCTTCCATTTCCTAATAATTGCAGATTCAGTCTTCCCAGCCTGGTGCAGGTCTACAATTTTGTTTCTGGTGTCCTTTGACAGCTCTTTGGTCTTGGCCATAGTGGAGTTTGGAGTGTGACTGTTTGAGGTTGTGGACAGGTGTCTTTTATACTGATAACAAGTTCAAACAGGTGCCATTGATACAGGTAACGAGTGGAGGACAGAGGAGCCTCTTAAAGAAGAAGTTACAGGTCTGTGAGAGCCAGAAATCTTGCTTGTTTGTAGGTGACCAAATACTTATTTTCCACCATAATTTGCAAATAAATTCATTAAAAATCCTACAATGTGATGTTCTGGAAAAGAAATTCTCAAATTGTCTGTCATAGTTGACGTGTACCTATGATGAAAATTACAGGCCTCTCTCATCTTTTTAAGTGGGAGAACTTGCACAATTGGTGGCTGACTAAATACTTTGACCCCCACTGTAACTGCGTTAAAACGCCTATCCAATAGTGATGAAGGGGGGAAGAAATCAATTGTTACATATCAGGATATTATTTTCAACGATATCGTATCCCATCGTATTGACAATATCGCACTACTATTTTTGCACTAGTTGGCTGTCCCTGCACCAAAACTCTATTTTTCCTTCATAGACTGTTCTCCATTTTCATTTTAAATAGGAAGCACATTTGTTTTCAGCAGTTTTATTTCCATTACTTTTCTCATGCTCTCTCGTCTCTCTGCCACAGACATATAGTGAGCAATATGTTTGGAACATCGAATCACAATAAAATCACAGTATAGAATCGCAATACATGTAGAATCGTGAGAATCGTAATACATATCATACCAGCTCCTAAGTATTGTGATAATATTGTATCGTGAGGTCCCTGGCAATTCCAAGCGCTACTATCCAACACACCCATAATGTCTGGAATGTATATCTGTCATACCCATTCATAACATCAAACATGTTGTCTATGAAGTCTGCTCTCCTTCTAGCCTGGCATTGCATGACAAGCTGCATAGTGTTTCAGTTAAAGCAGTCTGGGATTTGGGAAGCTGTTCAATGTTCAGCTATAGTTCCTTGAAACATTGTCTTAGTCCTAGTAAATCTGAGCTAATTTGAGGAACAACCGATTTAAACGGGGCAAAAATTATATGGATTTTTTGCATTATTTGCATTTAGTGTAATGTGGATGATACTGCAATCGGATGGCTGCACATTTTAAGAAATGATGTGTATCGCTTTAATCATAAATACTGAGTCATATTTGTGGTATATTTTCACAGTTGGCGTGATTTAAATGTATGTCTGGGTGGTCTGAGGTGGTTTTCTTACCGTGGATGCTACCCAGCAGTTGTAGTTATTGGATGATACTGCAATCGGATGGCTGCACATTTTAAGAAATTATGTGTTATATATATATATATATATATATATATATATATATACAGTTGTTGAACCATGAACAGCGCTACATTATACCTTAATCATTGAGCCTAAAGTGTTTGCTTGACTACTGTGTATTCAGGCCAGACTCACTAAATAATCTGCAAAAATATATCCCCCTGTATTGGACCCTCAAAGCATCACAATGCAAAACCTGGGCAGCATTTCAAATGATGTACAGTAAGTGTTTTTGACAAGTTTTCATTCTATCTACACTGAACAAAAATATAAATGCAACAGGTAAAGTGTTGGTCCCATGTTTCATGAGCTGAAAAAAAGATCCCAGAAATGTCCCATACAGATGTCTCAAGTTTTGAGGGAGTGTGCAATTGGCATGCTGACTGCAAGAATGTACACCAGTGCTGTTGCCAGAGAAGTTAATGTTAATTTCTCTACCATAAGCTGCCTCCGAAGTCATTTTAGAGAATTTGACAGTATGTCCAACAGGCCTCATAACCGCAGACCACATGTAACCACGCCAGCCCAGGACCTCCACATCCGGCTTCTTCACCTGCAGGATCGTCTGAGACCAGCCACCAGGACAGCTGATGAAACTGTGCGTTTGCACAAACAAATAATTTCTGCACAAACTGTCAGAAACCATCTCAGGGAAAATCATTTGCATGCTCGTCGTCCTCACAAGGGTCTTGACCTGACTGTAGTTCGGCGTCGTAACTGACTTTAGCGGGCAAATGCACACCTTCGATGGCCACTGGCACGCTGGAGAAGTGTGCTCTTCACGGATGAATCTCAGTTTCAACTGTACTGGGCAGATGGCAGACAGCGAGATGGCAGACAGCGTGTATGGCGTCATGTCGGCGAGCGGTTTGCTGATGTCAACGTTGTGAACAGAGTGGCTGCATACTCACCAGACATGTCACCCATTGAGCATGTTTGGGATGATCTGGGCCGACGTGTACGACAGCGTGTTCCAGTTCCCGCCAATATCCAGCAACTTCGCACAGCCATTGAAGAGGAGTGGGACAACATTCCACAGGCCACAATCAACTCTATGCGAAGGAGATGTGACGCACTGCATGAGGCAAATGGTGGTCACACCAGATACTGACTGCTTTTCTGATCCACACCCGTACCTTTCTTTTGCATATCTGCATGTCTGTATTCCCAGTCATGTGAAATCCATAGATTAGGCCCTAATTAATTCATTTCAATTTACTGATTTCCTTATATGAACTGTAACTCAGTAAAATCTTTGAAAAAGTTGCATTTATATTTTTGTTCAGTGTCGCTGACTCCTATTAGTAAAATATATTATTCGTATATGATTCTTTTTTTGAATAATCAAAAAGATAATTAACTGTAATGTCCTTCATAAGCCCTGTTTCTCAGCCTTGTATCTTAGCACCATCTAGTGTGGTACAACATTACTGTCCAATCCATTTTAATATTGGAGTTAAAGCTTTGATCTCCAGCTTCAGAACAATAGAATAGCCACTTTATTAGCTTCAGTCATTTTCATCCAAATGTTTAAAAAACATTTGAGTTCATAAGAAGTACAAACATCCCTGGGGTTCAGGCTCTGTCAATCCAACAGATGAAACACACCACAATTCCAAAATAACAGAAATTAAATCAAAGAGAAATGTATTCCAAAGGGAAGGAGTGGTTGTTGCACTTAACCATCGGTACTTTTCAAGATCCTGTACCATAACGGATATACTTTAGCTGTCCTTTGTGATTGGTTATTGTTCCTCATCCCTCGATCGCCACAATTGAAAACTTATATACGTACTTCCTGCATAGCAGAGCGTGACCAGGAAGGCAAAGAACTGAAAAACAGACAGATGAAAACATTGAAATTCAGTACAATAGTAGGTGTGAGTAGAGCAGGCTTAAATGGACCAAATAGATATCATTGGGATGGTACACAGTGGCATCATACCTCTCTTATCTGACTTGTAGGCATATATTTGCATTTTAATATTGTATATTTTAATATCGCTTTGATCATAAATACTCAGTCATATTTGTGGTATATTTTCACAGTTGGCTTGATTTAAATGTATGTCTGGGTGGTCTGAGGTGGTTTTCTTACCGTGGATGCTACCCAGCAGTTGTAGTTATTGCGCCCTTTAACAGCATGGCTGATTGAGGCTGCATCCACTGCTGCTGCCACCACATACATCACTGTAGCACTACTGTTGAAGAACAGGCCCTGTAGAACACCACATACATCACTGTAGCACTACTGTTGAAGAACAGGCCCTGTAGAACACCACATACATCACTGTAGCACTACTGTTGAAGAACAGGCCCTGTAGAACACCACATACATCACTATAGCACTACTGTTGAAGAACAGGCCCTGTAGAACACCACATACATCACTGTAGCACTACTGTTGAAGAACAGGCCCTGTAGAACACCACATACATCACTGTAGCACTACTGTTGAAGAACAGGCCCTGTAGAACACCACATACATCACTGTAGCACTACTGTTGAAGAACAGGCCCTGTAGAACACCACATACATCACTGTAGCACTACTGTTGAAGAACAGGCCCTGTAGAACACCACATACATCACTATAGCACTACTGTTGAAGAACAGGCCCTGTAGAACACCACATACATCACTGTAGCACTACTGTTGAAGAACAGGCCCTGTAGAACACCACATACATCACTGTAGCACTACTGTTGAAGAACAGGCCCTGTAGAACACCACATACATCACTGTAGCACTACTGTTGAAGAACAGGCCCTGTAGAACACCACATACATCACTGTAGCACTACTGTTGAAGAACAGGCCCTGTAGAACACCACATACATCACTGTAGCACTACTGTTGAAGAACAGGCCCTGTAGAACACCACATACATCACTGTAGCACTCCTGTTGAAGAACAGGCCCTGTGGAACACCACATACATCACTGTAGCACTACTGTTGAAGAACAGGTCCTGTGGAATGACAACAACAGGATTCCTGGCTGGCTGATTCAGATACTGTAGGCTAGTACACATTATAGAATGGCTTCATTTGATCACATTCATAAAGACATGGTCAGGAGCACACAAAAATCCTCTCTTCCCCAAAACCATCCAGGCAGTTCACTCCATTACTTTTGAGTTACGTAAATATTCCACAATTATTCAATCACTAGATATATAATAAACAACCCCAATCACTCAAGTTTCAAGTTGGTCAGATAATGTGCTGTTGTATTATGTGTCGTAGTATGTGTCGTACCACAACTGTCCAGGGGACCTGAGGGATCCTGTTGTAAGCCATGGTCAGGTAGATGATGAGGAAGATGACTGTCAGGACCCAGTACAAGATGGCCACAAACATGACCCACCCAAAGGCAGACACACGGAAGTATTTTGTCCCCGCTATCAGCGTCCATACCAGCAGACCAAACACCTGAGGGGACAGGGAAGCACATAGCCAGCATTCCAAATGGCACCCTATTCCCTTTATAGTGCACTACTTTTGAACAGGGCTCATATAGCTCTAGTGAAAAGTAGTGCACTATATAGGGAATAGGGTGCCATTTGGGATGTGCCACAATGTGCCACATTTGGGGGGTGCCACATTGTCAGTGATAGCTGTGCTCTGGTGGTGTCTACTTTATCGTGTATTTAAATGCATTTGCTGTGCTTATCTTGATGGCATACTGTAGAAAGAGATTACAATGAAAGGAAATAATATAGCCTAAGGCAAATCAAATAACAGTTTATTGGCATATGCACAGGATCCATTGAATTGTAGAGTGCTCTGTTTACCTGCAAGCTCTCATCTAAAACAGTACAACAGCTATATAAAACATAATTGCCAAGTGGTTTTTCATAGTTTGTATTTCTGGAACAGAAACTAACCCCACAGCTGACTGACACCTATCTGATCTGACAGCATTCTGAAAGAATGTCGTAACACATTGATTATGATAAATCTATACATGCAGTTTGTTATAATGCGTGCTACTGTAAATAATGGGAAGTTTTGTCCTCTGTTGCACTCCAAACCTCCCTTCCTGTTATTAAAAGAAAATAATGTTTCATTGGTTGCTTCGTGTCACAGGAAAAAAGACTGTCTAGCCTACGTGGAAGAGGAGACTTTTGGTCACATTCTCCCCTGATGCTGGAAGGAAAAGGGACAATGAAACTGACCTTGTTTTTAAACAACTTCCCTTTCCAGAGAAAATAAAACACTGTACTGAGACCATTGTCTGTCTACACAGAAAGTAGCCTATGTTACAGAAAGTAGTCTAAATTACAGAAAGTAGCCTATGTTACAGAAAGTCACCTATATTACTAGCACATATTAGAAGAAGTAGCTTATTTTATAGGAAGTAGCCTATATTACTAGTATATATTAGAAGAAGTACTGTAGCTTATTTTACAGGAAGTAGCCTATATTACAGGAAGTAGCCTATTTTACAGGAAGAAGCCTATATTATAGAAAGTAGTCTATATTACAGGAAGTAGTCTATATTACAGGAAGTAGGTTGACATTATGTTCATTTTCTCCAGTTATAGTTCCTTGAACATTTTTTAATAATTGAACCTTCAATTTAGTGCAGTGTTCAATACGATGTCACGTCACCGTCTGTGAAAAACCGTCATACAGGCCAAGCAGCCTATGCAAAATGTGTATAAAATGCATATAAAATATACAGGTTGAACAATTTGCAAATCTGTATAAAAGTACTGGGATTCAGCAAATGGCAAACTCTTCCCTTTATCAGAACTAATTGTGCCCCTATCATAAGGGTACAATTAGCCATGTGATACAAGGTATGAACAATACAAAATGTCTGATCATCATAATGTGTTTAATTTGTTTAATCAACAAAGCAGTACTGATTCCCTCCATTAATTCTGATGGCAGCTATTGTGTGAAAGATGGTGAAAGCCACTGACATACTGATTTCAATAAATTATTGTATCAAACGTGGACACCAATATGTTTGTGTCGCAGTTAGGACATCACCCTCTGCAACTGGATCCTGGACTTCCTGAGGGGCAGACAACAGGCTGTGAGGATTGGCAACAACACCTCCTCCACACTGACTCTTAACTCAGGGGCCCCCCAGGGGTGAGTCCTCAGTTCTCTGCTGTACTCCCTGTTCACCCACAACTGCGTGGCTTTGCACGACACCAACTCCCTCATCAACTTTGCTGACGACAACACGGTTGTAGGCCTGATTACCAACAACAACGAGTCAGCCTATAGGGAGGAGGTAAGTAAACTGGCATTGTGGTGTCATGACAACAACCTCTCCCTCAAAGTCAGCAAAACAAAGGAGTTGATTTTTAACTTCAGGAAGCAGAGGTGGGAACATGCCCCGATCCACATCAACCGGACTGCAGCAGAGAGAGTCACTAGTTTTAAGTTCCTCAGAATCCACATCACCGAGGACGTGTAATGAACCAACAACACCACCACTCTTGTCAAGAGGACACAACAGCATGCCGCCCCAGGTCCTCTCCAAATACTGGCCCTGCACCATCAAGAACGTCCTGACCGGTTGCATCACGGCCTGGTACGGTAATTGCTCTGTCTATGAACGGAAGTCCCTCCAGCGGGTAGTGAAGACAGCACCCACCCCGCCCGGCCATCTAGATGTATGAAAGTTAGTATATAAACTAATGATCCATCATGTATGGATTGTGGAGTGTGTAAACTTAAATGTTGTATTACCATATCATTTTTGTATGTTCTCTATAGTTATGTACTTGAAAATTTGTCAATTGACCAATTCAGCACATTTGCAGCACATTTGCAATGCTTCACTGGATAAATCTGAAACTTTGCACACACACACTGCTGCCATCAAGTGGCTAAAAACTAAATTGCGCCTAAACTGCAATATTATATTGTGGCCTTTCTCTTGCATTTCAAAGATGATGGAACTGTTTGTATTATCTTTTACCAGATCGAATGTGTTATATTCTCCTACATTAATTTCACATTTCCACAAACTTCAAAGTGTTTCCTTTCAAATAGAATCAAGAATATGCATATCCTTGCTTCAGGTCCTGAACTACAGGCAGTTAGATTTGGGCCATCAGACTGCTGAACAATTGAACTGGACTGACCACCTGCTCTGATTCTCCTCACCTTAGCACACACACACTCTCTCATGTACACACCCACACAGACACACACACACACACACACACACACACACACACACACACACACACACACACACACACACACACACACACACACACACACACACACACACACACACACACACACACACACACACACACATACACACACACACACACACACACATTTACATTCATGCTACACACACATCACAACTGCTGCTACCAGACTCTTATAATACTGCTCAGTTTATACACTGACCCCCATCCCCCCCTTCTCCAATACACGTGTAAATATTGGACAATAAAATGTGCCTTCTTGAATAATACTTATGCTACTAAAAAATGTTTATTCAGTTCTACTGAGCCATTTAATTTATGTTCGTATTCTTATATTTTATTATGTGTCATTGTTATTGCATTGTTGAGAAGGAACCTGCAAGTAAGCATTTCCTTTGGACGACGTATACCATGCGTATCCCGTAGCCTAGAGCTTGAAACTTGAAACTTGACTACTTACTATTTCTGCGAAAACGAGGAGCCCCGAAGCAGTACGAAAAAAGTGCCTGTCGTAAGCCAGAGTAGAGGTGTAAAAGTTTTCCGCGATGCTGCTGGTAGACGTTATCACAGTGGGCGTCGCTGCGCCTTCCATCTTCAATATCGATCTACCGCTTTTGGATCCTGCCCCTCTGAATTAAGGAAGGTTGGAAAGAGGGCCATGACGCGTCTTTCCTGAGTAGGCGACAAGACTTCTGCGGAACTCTGTACATTTGTTGTGAAACAATTCGTTTTTGTTTATTTTAGATAATAATATCTGTGACCTGTATGAACGTTATTCTGTCGTCGTATAACAAAGCCTACTGTATGTTCAACAGAATTTGGTCAGTTAGCCCAATACCATTCCCAAAATGTCACTATTGAGAGTGGTTGTATAAAGAGGAACTTATTTATGATGATAGGCAAATCGGTGTGCCAGAAACTATTGCCTTTTCATGTGTGGTGAAAAAACGTTGCTGATAATGCCGTGATGATAAGAAGTCCGCTGACACTGTACTTTGTTTATAAAGGTTTATTATAACAATGTTATGTGGGCAGCTTGTCTCTCCCTTTTCTGTTTCCCTTCCTCCTTGTTTTGTCCCCTCTTTGTCTGTCGTATCTGTATGTGGGTTTGTCCCCATTATGTTGGTGCGTCTGCCGGTGTGTGTCTGGAGTGGATCGGGGGGCGTGCTCAGGATCTGCCTCTCCTGTGCAGCTGCGGGTTGTTTCCAGTGATTCCTGCCTACGCAGCTGCATCCTATTCTCTCATCAACCTGCACTACTAATTCCTGGGCATGGCTCTCCACCGGCGCCAGATCGTTGTTCTTACTAGAGCGGTAACTTAGCTCACCAGTAGAGTTTAATTGTCTTTGTCTTCAGCCTGGCTCTTTACTCTCCTTAACCTGTCATTTGTTTTGTCTTCAGTTCAGACATACCTCCCTGCCTGCCTGCCTGCCTGCCTGCCTGCCTGCCTGCCTCAGCCTCTCCTTCCTTCGGAGCCGACTAGCCCACTCTGTTCCTTTTCTTCAGTTGTTTTTTGGACTAAGACAAATTGAATTTTTATTAAAAGCATTTTTGTTTCTTCCACTTCCTTAGTCGTGTTTTGTTTCTCTGAGTGCTGGGTTTAACCATAGCCTAACAGAACGATCTGGCCATGGACCCAACAGAGAAACAGCACGGGGCAAACGAAGACAGCTTCCAACAAGCTATCCAGGCTCAAGGAACGTTGCTAGGACAGCATGACCAATTGATTCGGACTCTTTTGGAAAATAATCATCAACTGCTGAACCAGGTGACTCAGTTAACTACACAAGTCTCTAAATCGTCTGTTATCAGTTCTCCATCTCTCTCTGACCCCCAGTTTGATGCACCCCAAGTTGGTTCCTCTGACATTATGCAGGCTTCGTTCCATCGGGAACCCCCTGTCACGTCGCCTGAACCGTTCAATGGAGAAATGGACAAGTGCCGGGGATTTTTGCTTCAGTGTGACTTGATTTTTCGGCAGAGACCACTGTCGTTTTCTACTGATTCCTCTAAGGTACATTATGTTCTGGGGCTGTTAAGAGGGAGAGCTCTGGTTTGGGCTGAGGCTGTGTGCTCAAATCAAACTTTGACTGGATTGACTTTTGCAGATTTTTCTGCTAAATTGAAGACTGTTTTTGACCATCCTGACCATGTGGGTAATTCCTCCAAGATACTTTTTAATTTGAGGCAGGGTTCTAACAGTGTGGCTGAGTACTCTATTGAGTTCTGGACTTTGGCAGCGGACTCCAAGTGGAACAATGTGGCACTTCAAGGAGCATTTCTAAACGGTTTGAATGAAGCCATTAAGGATGAACTGGCTGCTCGTGACGAGCCACATGATTTACATTCTTTCGTTTCCCTGTCCATTAAGCTAGACAACCGGTTGCGGGAGAGGCGTCGGGAGAGAGGTCGGCCACATCTAGGAGGACGAGTTCCCCAGCCTTCAACCACTCGAGTCTCGCCTCCCCGGAGCCGGCAGCTTCTTGTTCCTGATCCCATCCCGAGCACAGAGGAGGAACCAATGCAAGTGGGTCGAGCTCGACTACCTCCAGCAGAGCGGCAACGGGCGCCTCCAGGCGGGTGAGTGCCTGTACTGTGGAGACGCCACACACATTCTGGCTACATGCCCTAAGCGACCAAAAGACAAGGCTCGCTCGTAACGGTGGGTCTACTTGCGAGCCCAGAGTTAGATCTTGAACCCATCATTCCCCGATTACAAGTACCTGTAACCTTACGTTTCCAGAGTCATTCCCTGCCACTCTCAGCTCTCATAGACTCAGGTGCAGAAGACAACTTTATTAGCCACCAGTTCGTTACACAAGCTCGTATCCCCGTGGAGCCACTACCTACCCCCATTCGAGTCACAGCCCTTGATGGGCGCCTCCTCGCGGAGATAACTCATCAAACCACCCCCCGTTTCCCTAGTGATTTCTGGCAATCATTGTGAAAGTATTCAGTTAAGAGTTATGTCTGGCTCAGCTACCCCCCCTTATCCTTGGTTTCCCCTGGTTGGCTCTTCACAACCCACAAATGGATTGGACACGTCACACCATTCTCAGTTGGAGCACTAACTGCCATTCGGAGTGCCTTAGGTCAGCGGTTCCCCCACTAAGTGTAACCCAACTCATCCCTCAGCTCCTCCCGATCTGTCGTCTGTCCCCAAGGAATACCATGACTTAGCGGAGGTTTTCAGTAAGGACAAGGCTCTGTCTCTACCACCACATAGGCCTTATGATTGCCCTATTGAACTGCTTCCTGGTGCTCCCTTGCCCTCTAGTCGCTTATACAATCTGTCCCGACCGGAAAGAGAGGCAATGGAGCAGTATATTGGTGATTCTCTGGCCTCGGGCATAATCCGTCCCTCGTCGTCTCCTTTGGGTGCAGGTTTCTTTTCGTTGAAAAGAAAGACAAGTCGTTACGCCCCTGTATCGATTTCAGGGGTTTAAACAACATAACTGTTAAAAACAAGTATCCCCTTCCACTCATCAACTCAGCTTTTGAACCTCTGCATGGCGCCACGGTTTTCTCCAAGCTCGACCTCAGGAACGCTTATCACCTTGTCAGAATCCGAAAGGGAGATGAGTGGAAAACCGCTTTCAACACTCCACTGGGGCATTTTGAGTATTTGGTCATGCCCTTTGGGCTCTCTAATGCCCCTGCTGTATTCCAAGCCATGGTGAACGATGTTCTTAGGGATTTTTTGAACCGATTTGTCTTTGTATACCTGGATGATATTCTTATTTTTTCCAAGTCACCCGAGGAGCATGAGTCACATGTCCGTCAAGTCCTTCAACGGCTCTTGGAGAATAAGCTGTACGTCAAAGCAGAAAAGTGTGAGTTCCACAAACGGTCTACATCGTTCCTTGGTTTCATCATTGAGAGCGGGCAGGTGAAGGCGGACCCCGAGAAGATCCGGGCAGTGACGGAATGGCCCACACCCACCACCCGTAAGCAACTTCAACGATTTTTGGGCTTTGCTAACTTCTACCGTAGATTCATTAAGGGTTTTAGTAAAGTGGTGGCACCCCTTACTAGACTCACATCCCCAAAAGTCCCTTTTCTTTGGTCCCCTGAGGCGGAGCAGGCGGTAGGGGTTTTGAAGGAACTGTTTTCCACCTCCCCCGTGTTGATACACCCCAATACCTCTCTGCAGTTTATTGTGGAGGTGGACACGTCTGACTCAGGTGTGGGAGCAGTCCTCTCCCAGCGCTCCCCCACTGACCAAAAGCTTCACCCCTGTGCTTTTTTCTCCAAGAAATTGTCACCCACAGAACGGAATTACGACGTTGGAAACCGGGAACTGCTGGCGGTCAAGCTTGCACTGGAAGAATGGCGGCACTGGCTGGATGGAGCTGAACTGCCGTTTGTGGTCTGGACAGACCACAAAAACTTGGCTTACATCCAAGCCACTAAGAGACTCAACTCACGCCAAGCCAGATGGGCCCTGTTTTTTAGTAGGTTTAACTTTATTCTTACATACAGACCGGGGTCAAGAAATGTTAAAATCAGATGCTTTGTCCCGCCAGTTTTCTGACCCTTCGGAGACCAGCGAGCCTGAGGCAGTCCTACCTTCCTCATGCGTCGTGGCGGCAGTACAGTGGGAGATCGAGTCTCTTGTGAAGACTGCACTTGCCACGGACCCGGGACCGGGTGATGGACCTCCCAACCTACTCTTTGTTCCCGAGACGGTCTGGTCTCAGGTGTTGCAGTGGATTCACACCTCCCGTTTTGCTGGTCACCCTGGGATGAGACGCACGTTGGCGCTGCTTAAGAGACATTTTTGGTGGCCTTCAATGGAAACTGACGTTCGGGCTTTTGTGGCAGCCTGTTCAACCTGTGCTCGGGGCAAAGCCTCCCATCGGGCCCCTTCGGGGCTGCTGCTACCCCTCCCAGTTCCCAGCCGTCCCTGGTCCCACATAGCCATGGATTTTGTCACCGGCCTATCCAAGTCTGAAGGTAATGATACTATACTTACCATTGTGGACAGATTCTCTAAATCTGTTCACTATGTAGCATTACCAAAATTACCGTCTGCCAGTGAGACAGCGGACCTCCTAGTCCAACATGTATTCCGTCCCCATGGAATACCTGTGGACATCGTATCTGATAGAGGCCCACAGTTTACTTCCCGTGTTTGGAAGGTTTTCTGTTCTGCTTTGGGTGCTTCCGTTAGTCTGTCCTCAGGGTTTCATCCCCAGACCAACGGTCAAACAGAAAGAGCCAATCAAGACCTCGAAGCAACCCTTCGTTGTGTGGCTGCTCAACATCCATCATCCTGGGCCAAACATCTGCCTTGGATAGAGTATGCCCACAACTCACTCACCACCTCTGCCACCGGCCTTTCACCCTTCGAAGTAACCATGGGTTATCAACCCCCTCTGTTTCCTGCTCAGGAGAAGGAATTGGCTGTTCCTTCGGTTCAGGAGAACCTCCGCCGCTGCCAGAGAGTGTGGAGCGACGCTCGGGAAGCGTTGCTTCGGACCACCGACAGGAACAAGACGACAGCGGATAGGAGCAGGACTCCCGCACCTGTGTTTCATCCTGGTCAAGAAGTTTGGCTGTCATCAAGGAACGTACCTCTTCGTACCAAATCACGCAAGCTGTCTCCTCGGTACCTGGGTCCGTTTGTGGTGGAGTCCATCGTTAACCCCGCTGCGGTTCGTTTGAAGTTGCCTTCAGCCATGAAGATACACCCTACTTTCCACGTCTCCCAACTGAAACCTGTGTCCTCCAGCCTTTTGTGTCCGCCGGCAGATCCACCTCCACCTGTTCGCCTCATTGACGACCATCCGGCCTACACCGTCAGTAGGCTCCTGGACTCTCGGAGGCGGGGTAGGGGTCTCCAATACCTAGTCGATTGGGAAGGTTATGGACCTGAGGAGAGGTCTTGGGTCCCTAAGCGTTTTGTGTTGGATCCTCAGTTGATCACGGACTTCCATCACGACAACCCTGACAGGCCTGGTGGGTCGCCAGGTGGCGACCATTGAGGGGGGGGTACTGTTATGTGGGCAGCTTGTCGCTCCCTTTTCTGTTTCCCTTCCTCCTTGTTTTGTCCCCTCTTTGTCTGTCGTATCTGTATGTGGGTTTGTCCCCATTATGTTGGTGCGTCTGCCGGTGTGTGTCTGGAGTGAATCGGGGGGCGTGCTCAGGATCTGCCTCTCCTGTGCAGCTGCGGGTTGTTTCCAGTGATTCCTGCCTACGCAGCTGCATCCTATTCTCTCATCAACCTGCACTACTAATTCCTGGGCATGGCTCTCCACCGGCGCCAGATCGTTGTTCTTACTAGAGCGGTAACTTAGCTCACCAGTAGAGTTTAATTGTCTTTGTCTTCAGCCTGGCTCTTTACTCTCCTTAACCTGTCATTTGTTTTGTCTTCAGTTCAGACATACCTCCCTGCCTGCCTGCCTGCCTGCCTGCCTGCCTGCCTGCCTGCCTGCCTCAGCCTCTCCTTCCTCCGGAGCCGACTAGCCCACTCTGTTCCTTTTCTTCAGTTGTTTTTTGGACTAAGACAAATTGAATTTTTATTAAAAGCATTTTTGTTTCTTCCACTTCCTTAGTCGTGTTTTGTTTCTCTGAGTGCTGGGTTTAACCATAGCCTAACAAACAAAGAGTTTCAGCGTCAGATTTACAGATACCTGCAGATATCTGAAGAACAGCCGGAGCCAATTCTGTAATTTGCTATTCCTATCTCCTCTCTTCAAGACATGGTATTTATATCCTACAGTGGGGAAAAAAAGTATTTAGTCAGCCACCAATTGTGCATGTTCTCCCACTTAAAAAGATGAGAGAGGCCTGTAATTTTCATCATAGGTACACGTCAACTATGACTGTCAAAATGAGGAAAAAAAATCCAGAAAATCACATTGTAGGATTTTTTATGAATTTATTTGCAAATTATGGTGGAAAATAAGTATTTGGTCAATAACAAAAGTTTCTCAATACTTTGTTATATACCCTTTGTTGGCAAGGACACAGGTCAAACGTTTTCTGTAAGTCTTCACAAGGTTTTCACACACTGTTGCTGGTATTTTTGGCCCATTCCTCCATGCAGATCTCCTCTAGAGTAGTGATGTTTTGGGGCTGTCGCTGGGCAACACGGACTTTCAACTCCCTCCAAAGATTTTCTATGGGGTTGAGATCTGGAGACTAGCTAGGCCACTCCAGGACCTTGAAATGCTTCTTACGAAGCCACTACTTCGTTGCCCGGGCGGTGTGTTTGGGATCATTGTCATGCTGAAAGACCCAGCCACGTTTCATCTTTAATGCCCTTGCTGATGGAAGGAGGTTTTCACTCAAAATCTCACGATACATGGCCCCATTCATTCTTTCCTTTACACGGATCAGTCGTCCTGGTCCCTTTGCAGAAAAACAGCCCCAAAGCATGATGTTTCCACCCCCATGCTTCACAGTAGGTATGGTGTTCTTTGGATGCAACTCAGCATTATTTGTCCTCCAAACACGATGAGTTGAGTTTTTACCAAAAAGTTATATTTTGGTTTCATCTGACCATATGACATTCTCCCAATGATCTTCTGGATCATCCAAATGCACTCTAGCAAACTTCAGACGGGCCTGGACATGTACTGGCTTAAGCAGGGGGAAATGTCTTGCACTGCAGGATTTGAGTCCCTAGCGGCGTAGTGTGTTACTGATGGTAGGCTTTGTTACTTTGGTCCCAGCTCTCTGCAGGTCATTCACTAGGTCCCCCCGTGTGGTTCTGGGATATTTGCTCACCGTTCTTGTGATAATTTTGACCCCACGGGGTGAGATCTTGCGTGGAGCCCCAGATCGAGGGAGATTATCAGTGGTCTTGTATGTCTTCCATTTCCTAATAATTGCTCCCACAGTTGATTTCTTCAAACCAAGCTGCTTACCTATTGCAGATTCAGTCTTCCCAGCCTGGTGCAGGTCTACAATTTTGTTTCTGGTGTCCTTTGACAGCTATTTGGTCTTGGCCATAGTGGAGTTTGGAGTGTGACTGTTTGAGGTTGTGGACAGGTGTCTTTTATACTGATAACAAGCTCAAACAGGTGCCATTAATACCGGTAACGAGTGGAGGACAGAGGAGCCTCTTAAAGAAGAAGTTACAGGTCTGTGAGAGCCAGAAATCTTGCTTGTTTGTAGGTGACCAAATACTTATTTTCCACCATAATTTGCAAATAAATTCATTAAAAATCCTACAATGTGATTTTCTGGATTTTTCTTTCTCAATTTGTCTGTCATAGTTGACGTGTACCTATGATGAAAATTACAGGCCTCTCTCATCTTTTTAAGTGGGAGAACTTGCACAATTGGTGGCTGACTAAATACTTTTTTTCCCCACTGTATGTGACATAGCATGGTGTGATTTTAATACCCAATCCCTGGCTTTTCTACATATCTTCCCATATCCTTTTTTCCAGGAATTTAGTAATGCTTTCCAGATGTTTCAGCAAGCAGAGCCAAGTTTCCTCTAACACACTTTTTGCAAAGTCAGCACAATCATCGACCCTAAGACACTACATATTTCCCCCCTTCGAGACTAATAAAGTCTCGAAAACAAAAAGAATAGGATTATGACAAATAACAATTTTTGTTCTTGAGTAACTTTAGCAATAAACCAAAATGTATGGAGAGTAAACAAATGTTTATATAGACACATTTTTGTATGTAGTGTAAATACATTGTTATGGAGTGTAAATCAATTGTTATGGAGTGTAAATAAATTGTTATGGAGTGTAAGAGCGAAAAACCTGTCTGCCAGCTTTCATTCCAAATAGCCATCAGTCAGTCAAGACAGGAAAATTCTCTCACGGCCCCTCTGCCCTAGGCGACCACCTAAGTACTCCAGATCAATTTATACATCTTTATCAATACATTTTAAAGCTATGATGCAATTGAATAAATATGAAAACCCCAGCAAACAAAATACAATCAAAATGTCCACATTCAGGCTGGTCGACCCATCGGACCCTCCTGTGGATTCTCTCTGTCCTTGCCTAGACCCCATATCCCTAAACTTCAACGAAATAAACAAAAACATCTGAGGTCCCCACATGTACCCAACAACAGAAAACATAATTCTTCAAAAATTAATACAGAAAGAATATAACACTGGAATGTAGTCCACTACACTGCAGCTCCTCCACAGTGTCGACTTTCAATGCGACGTCGGATGATGGAATCTGAACATTTCCACACCTTCCTTGTTCCACTTCCTCCAGTCCATTCATATTGTCCATGT
Source organism: Coregonus clupeaformis (assembly GCF_020615455.1). Taxonomy (NCBI): domain Eukaryota; kingdom Metazoa; phylum Chordata; class Actinopteri; order Salmoniformes; family Salmonidae; genus Coregonus; species Coregonus clupeaformis. The sequence continues at coordinate 5,822,264 of NC_059219.1, forward strand.
TTGAGTATTTGAGTCCCTCTACATATTCCCCCATATGCTTCTGGAAGAAAAGAAAAGACCAAACAGTATCTTTTGCAAAACAACACATGCAAATTAAAACATCAATATCAGCAATAATATAAGAATGATATATGAAATTATATATAAAATGAATCACATCCCATTTCCCCCTTTAAAGACGTGAAAAATGATCGGATATTCAAAATGGATATCTATCCATCAATACTCCATCTAGTCCTACTTGTTTATCTCCATCCAGTTCAGTAACAGTTAACAACGGCATCTGAATGTTGTCCCCAGGCATCACAACTCCAACCCATCTCAATATCATAGCCTTCGCAAAAGTCAATAACAGAGTACAAAAGCAAAACATTACACACAGCGCTATAAGAGCTGCTACTAAAATCTGAACTATCACTGCTCCCACTGGGCCTAACTGATCTTGCAAGCAAGCCTTCGCTGACCATCCAGCTCCTTCAGATCTACCAAACGCATCCCTTATACTCTTCAATGCATCTATAACACTAGTGATATTATCGGAACTATCGGGGATAAAAGTATAACAATCATCTCCCGTCAGATTCATAGCCACACATAAGCCACCTTGTTTGGCTAAAATATAGTCAAGAGCCATGTCATGTTTCAACAACGTCAGTCTGTGACTTCTTTGAGTATTTGACAGAAGATCAAACCCTCGTATCGTTTCATTTGCAAAACCCTGCAAAGTATAGGTAATGTTATCAATGTGATCTGCCAAAAATGTTACACCATACCATGGAAAAAGTCCAATTCCCCACTTCTCTCCTAGACTTATCCTCCAATGGTAGGACTCCAAACTATGAAATTGTGCCATTTCCCTTTTCACCCTATTTCCAGACCTAGAATCAGATTTAGCAGTGTCCGATGCCTTTCCCTTTTGAATAGTATAAGCCTCATATGGAAGCTTCAACGTCGACATGTAACAACATCCTGTCCATCCATAGGGTAAGAATATATATGCTTTATCACCACAAACCCACCAAATATCTCGAAAATTCCCAATAGTCACATTTCCAGGCAAAAGCTGATCTTTTACCATCAAAGTCCTTCTGTTCTTACTAAATGGAACATAAAAAGTTACTTTATATGTCTCACCACTAACCTTACGTTCATGCTTACCCAAAGTCATCATATAATCATCACAATCTGATATTCCCATAAACATACCCGGTCCATCATATGTTTTATTTGAACAAAAACAGCTTCTAGCCCTTACTGGTTTCACCTCCAATGCTTCAGGAATCGCTGTTAACTGATTTTCATTCTGATCTAACAAATTGACATAGGGTAAATCATTTAACCAAGAGCAATTAAACCTAGGCCTAAACAAATGCTTCGACAATGACATCATCATATCTGTTAATGATTGTTGCTGATACAACAACCATGATAAAGCATAAGATTGACACGCGGTTGATAGAGGTTGAGCCACTGTCTCTAAGATTGAACCCCATGTGCCTGGTGATGGAATTCTCAGCAGACATGGACCCTCAAGATTCCTCACTGATCTTACAGAATGAGTTAACTGCTGGAACCATAGATTCCTACCTGCCCATCCATCTTTAATTTGCAAAACAGAAGAATCAAATCCATATGCCTTCCATTTAGTTTCTCTCTTCCCTAACGAGCGGTATTGATCAGATATATGTTCTTGTCTTCCATCAAAATTAAAGAACTCATCCTGTACCCCCAGGATAGTATTCTCCACTATTTCAGATGAATGTACATGATTCACTGCTACCATCTGTTCTCCTATTTCAACACTATCCTTACTACCATTTACAGCACTCTCCATCTGTATCACAGACTTCTGAGTCACGTTTACTACATCCTTTAGTTTCAGAAAAGTTGTTATTGGTGTCTGTGTCACATTTCCGGGGCGTGTTATCGCTGTTGTAACATTCATTTCTTCCAAAGTTATTGTTAAAATAGTGGCTTTAGTTGATGTATTAACACTTTTAATTAGGTCCAGTGGCAAAGTTACAGATGTCCTCTGTGTATTATTTATTGTTGGAGTAGCTACTGTAATATACTGCTCCTGAACTCCTTTGGTGACTGTGGAAACTTCAACAGACTTTAAATCTTCCATCATAAGTGTCACCTTACGGGTTACATAGCCTTCTAGCCAGTAATTCTTAACCGGAACAAATTTGAACGCTGGCTCTAAATAAGTACAAGTATATTCTCCCTGATCTTCCCATGTAATATTACGCAAAATAAGTGAGCAATCACTCATAACCCTCTTCCATTTCATATCGTTGTACAAAATATACTTCCTTTGACTAGGGGGCACAGCTTCTACTTCTAGTCCTGATAACAACACTTCTTCTCCATAATTATCTCTCCACGTGGGAGGAATGTCACCACCCCCACTCCGTCTCTCACATCTACAAGGAAGATGAGCTGTACCACCCATCCTAGCCCTAATGACAGTATTTTCTTCTAAAATTGGTGTTGGAGCGAGTTTCTGAGGCGCCATTGTAATGAAATGTGATACATTTATAGCTTTAATAGCTGTCAATGTTGAAAGAGTTGAATTGCTTCTCACTGTTGTTGCATTAGGTTGAAGTGTTGATGTAATTGTTGTGGATTCATCTATTTTCCCTACACCTTGGAGCTCTTTACTTGTATTTCCATCTATCACCACTAGTGTCACTACATTAACTCTCAGTCCCGACTCTAATCCCTCACTTTCAAACTGTGGATTATAAAAAATACATTTATAATCACCTTGATCCTCCTGCTGGGAATTGTACACATAGAGAGTACAATCACCCTCAATCTTCATTCTTCTCTTATCATTCAGCAACGCATACTTTCTCAATGCAACTGCTCCTAACAGATCTAAACTCCTGCCATAGTTATCTTCCCACTGAACTCTAAATTTCCCTTCACCACTGTTCTCTCTCGTGCACTGGCATGGAAGCTGAGCTGACTTTCCTAGGGTTACTTCAACCCTAGTTTTCGTAACGTTTTGGTCTGACTTTTCTCCTAGCTGGTCTGGGCCTACTTTGTCTAACTGAATCATCAGCTTCTCCTGTAACAGAGTTGCCCTTGGTGATCTCCGCGGTTTCACATTCCACTGAAATATTCCCTGTTGTCTCTGGGACGTATTGAAAATCAATGTCCCCAAATCTTTTTTCCTTTCCATCCATTGCAGAGTCATCTCTGGCATCATCAGAAGTGTACACATGATCATCAATGTTGTCCACAACATGAACAATCTCTCCTTCTGGGTGTTGACTCTGGATATTGTCAGGCATCTCTCCTTCCACCTGTTCTTCCCTATCTTCATCCTGCTCTCTTGAGCCTTCAACATCCTGTCTCTCTGTGCGTGGCACCACTTCTCCAGGCGCTTTAACACAATGTGACAAATGATACCACGTTGGAGATCCTTTAACCTGGACAGCTGTTCCAGTACTACGAACAACTTCAAATGGTCCCTCACGACGTTCGTTATACCACTTCCTTCTAAATACCTTCACGAACACCTTGTCCCCCGGTTGCACTGTACTCCTTTTTTGCTCATCAAGCTTCTCCTGCACCTCTTCTTTTCTTTGCCTGTCAGAAACATATGTGGACAGCTTTTTATGAAAATTGGCCATATATGTAACGTACGCTCTCATTTCATCTTCCAAGAGAGCCAAGCTTGGACCCTTTCCGCTTGTTCGCAAACAAGGCGTAGGCATCCTTCTTCCTGTGACCAGTTCATGGGGTGTCATAGGTAGATCACGCAACTCACTTGAGCGACACACCATTAATGCTAAAGGAAGCGCTGCTATCCAGTTTAGACCCGTATGCTGGCAAATTTTGACAATGCGATTTTTCAAGACACCGTTCATTTTTTCACAAATCCCTTGACTTTGTGGGTGATAAACTGCTCCAAGACGTTGCTTAATTCCCAATTTTTGCAACATCAATTTCACTGATTTATCCACAAATTCTTTCCCATTGTCTGAGGATATTCGATCGGGAAGTCCCCACCTGCTTATGACTTCTTTGCACAAGAACTTAGCAACCGACTGAGCATCTTTTCGCTTGGTTGGACAGGCCTCCGGCCATCGTGAAAATCTATCTACAACCACCAACATGTATCTTTTCCCATCAACTGGTTTTATCATATATACAAAGTCGATAACCAACTCACGCATAGGACCTCTCGGTGTAGGAATGTGGCCAGGAAGAACAGTCACACCCCTGCGAACATTGTTTTTCAGACAAATTGTGCACCTGCCTATGACATAGTCAACTTGTTCAAGCAAATATGGTGCCCAAAAACCATACTCCTTTGTGATCTTTCTCTTAACCCCCCCCCTTGCAACATGAGCTAACCCATGTGCTTCCTGAATCATCAGACCTAATAGGTCTAGAGGCGCTACTATTAACCCCTCATGGTTTCTCCAAAGACCAGTAGCATCTTTGACGGCACCACGGTCAAGCCATAATTGTTTGTCGATCGTAGAAGCAGCTTCCTGCATCAAAATCACATCCTTAAGCGTAATTTTGTCTTCCAAGTCCACTGCATGAGTGACCAGAAAAACTTTGCCCAATTTGTCCGCTCCTGTGACGGCTTTTGCAACTTCATCAGCAGCTTTGTTCCCTTGTGTGACTTTTGACACATCTGTCTTATGAGCTGCACACTTAGCTATCGCTATCTCTTTAGGCTTCATCATAGCATGCAACAGTTTCATTATTTGCGCATGATGTTGTATCGGAGAACCATCCGTTTTCTTAAACCCTCGACCTTTCCACACTGCTCTAAACAGATGACATACACTATGTGCATATGCTGAATCAGTGTATATCGTCACTCGCTTTCCTTCCGCTAACAAACATGCTTCTGTTAGCCCCACAAGTTCAGCAAGTTGTGCAGACGCAGGCTGTGGTATTACTTCAGCCTTTTCGACGACAAATCCAGTTCCTTGGGCTTTGACTACTGCATAGCCAGCGCACAATTTATCTCCCACACGATAACAAGACCCATCAGTCCAATACTCCAGGTCTGCCTCACGTAATGGAAAGGCTTGCAAATCTGATCTAAGCCTTGAGTATTTCTCTGCTTCTTGGACACAATCATGTGGCTCACCATCCTCTGAAGTTGGCAAATTCTCGGCTGGATTCACCGTATCACACCTCACTAGGGTGACATCTTCCTGCTCTAAGAGCCTGTGATAGTCTCTGAGCCTAGGCATAGTCAATGTATATTTCCCAAAATTCAGAAGATTTCTGAGACTATGATGGGTAAGAATTGTTACTGGGTAACCCATTGTAACAGATGATGCTTTGTTATACATTGAATATACTCCCACCATTGCTCTGTAGCACAGTGGTAGTCCTAGTTCTACTTCTGAATTGGCAGTAGAGTAGTAGGAAATAGGCTGAGGATTCATCCCTGTGCCTGTCGGCTGACAAAGAACTGCACATGCATATTTACCTCCAGTAGAAGTAGACACATATAGCAAAAAATTCTTAGAGTAGTCTGGTAATGTGAGTGCAGGTGCCTCCTGCAACCTCTGTTTGATCGTTTCAAATGCCACAAGGCCTTCCTGTGTCCAGGAAAGATTGCTATGGAGTTGACCATTTCCAGTATCCTTAACCATAGCTCTCAAAGGTCCTGTCAAACTAGCATAGCTCTCAACCCAAGCTGAAGAATATCCAGCAATACCAAGAAATGTCATCATCTCTCTGACAGTTCTAGGCTTCGGAGCCTTACGAATAGCTTCCAATTGACTATCCGAAATGCTTCTGTTTCCATGCGTTATTTTCTGACCCAAATAAACAACCTTCTCCTGGCAATATTGCAACTTTTTCTGGGAAACCTTATGTCCCTTTTCTGCCAATACCTGTAGCAATTTAATTGAGTCTCTATGACATGTTTCCTTATCCTGTGAGCAGATAATTATATAATCTACATACTGAATGACAGTGCTTTGCAGTATCTGATTTATCCCTACCAAATCTTCCTTCAATACTTTATTGAAAATGTGAGGGCTGTGCCGGAAACCCTGTGGCAAATGATTGTACTCATAGAACTGTCCCTTATATGTGAACCCAAATAAACCCTGACTTTCTACACTAAGTGGAACACAAAAAAATGCACCACATAAGTCTAACACCGTAAAATGTGTCGCATCAGGAGGAATTTGGGCTAACAAGGTATGCGGGTCTGGCACTTCCGCTGGAAAGTCAGTTACTACCTCATTCACCGCTCTCAAATCATGAACCACACGATAAGTTTCATCTGGTTTTTTCACAGGTAACAGAGGTGTGTTACTCTGAGGATTTTTTGCAATCTTTTTTTCGTAAGGGCTATGACAGCAGGTGGGATCTCACTTCAAAAGGAGTGCATAATGCAGACTAGCTGTGGATTATTAATTTACTAAACTGTAGTCGCACCCTTTTCTCAAACAGATAAAATACATTGTGCCTTTTGGTCAAACAGCACAGTGTGTGTTCAGTTAACCACTGTCTGGACCTGCTGGGGCATGTCCAATAAGGACCGTAGTCCTACCACTGTCTGGACCTGCTGGTAAATGTCCAATAAGGACCGTAGTCCTATCACTGTCTGGACCTGCTGGTAAATGTCCAATAAGGACCGTAGTCCTACCACTGTCTGGACCTGCTGGGGCATGTCCAATAAGGACTGTAGTCCTACCACTGTCTGGACCTGCTGGTAAATGTCCAATAAGGACCATAGTCCTGGCCTAATGTACCTTTCTTTGCTAAATCAGACAGTTGTTGATGTCGTTTTCAATCATTGATTAGTTACTACTCTCTCCAGTTGGAAACTCGATATCAATCATCATGTCCTCAGTGTGACAGCAATAAATGTGTTCTGTGGTGGTGTCTAAACTATACCAGCAGATGGCAGCATATATACAGTCAAAGATCATGGGGAAAGGCAAAGGAAAATGTGAAAACAGCTTGAAACTTAACTACAACTTTTGTATAGTCTTAACAACCAACTTAACAATACTCGAAATAGGCTATGTAATTACATCAAAACAAAAGTACATATTATACATGTGTTAATATTGCTAAGAAATGTAAGTATTGACACTTAAGTTCACCCTGTAACAAACTGAAGGCCAGGGACAGGGATAGAGAGCAGTGGGGAGAGGCATTGTGTGTTAATACTAGGCTCCTATCTAAGAACCCTCCTCATCACGAATAAATAAATGCAAAACAGGACTTCATCAATTAATTCATAAGTGACTTGTGTTTGACTGTGCTGCATTTTGTGATGTTATTTTTTTGTTTTAAGTCCGCTATACACCTACAGGGTATGGAAGCCACAATATCACCGTGACACTCCATAGTAACCTTCATCAAACTCACATCCACTTTGTTGTTTGCATTGTTTATTTATGATTATACAACGGGTGGGTGTAATCCTGAATGCTGATTGGTCAAAACTGCATTGTAGCCGGTGTCTATTCCACAAGTTACCACCGGCTAAATCTGTGACGTTAAAATGCCTATTTACTCTGTTCGATCTGACTGCGCAATCCACTGTCTCATCAGCCCAGCCAGGCAATTTATGAACTTGATCTCCACTATAAAAGGCATCTAGACATTATCTGACATTTCTTTTAGACTAACATTTAGTTTTCAACAGTGGAGATTTGAATAAACCTTGCGGTCTGTCTCTCCGACATTTGCAACGTTGTTTCAAAATTCAAATTCGATCTCCACATGTCCCATAGTAATGAACATGTCGGGAGGAGAAAGGCAGCGTTTCTCAGCCAGTCTAAATCATGAATCAGCCGGCATTATTTTTATGGATATATACAAAGAAATGTAAATAGAAAGCAGGTAAAACGAAACGAAGTGCAGATAGTTTGAAGTCTTTCCAGCTTCAGTTTGAAGTGACTGTGTTAGCTGTGTTGTTGGCTAGCTCCTCTGAACAACAGTGTCCTGACGAGAGAGCACATTTCCTATGCCAGCTGAAATCGCGGCTTATGGATGTATCCAAATAAATGTCACTAGAAAACAGCGTAAACAAATGCAAATGCAGCTACTTTGTTGTTTTCTGGCTGCACTGTTTGATGTGACTGTAAGTTAGCCATAGTTGGCTAGCTAGCGCGCAAGGGATCCAGCCAGTATGGCAATACAACATTTAGATCGAACGACATCAGTAGATACAGAACAAAAAGACTGAACGACTGGGTCGCGTCTCTGGCAACGGAACCGATAGAACGAAAGACCAGCCGGCTTGGGTAGCAACCCTAGATTTGTGTCGGGACTATATCTTGTGGAAGGATGAAATAGTATGAATAAATCAATAGAAAATAACTTTTTTAAAGAAAATATGTCAATCATTATTTGAATATGTTGGTAACCCATTGTATAAAAGTGATAATGCCCTCGAAGCCGGTGTTTGGAGGATATATTGACACGGTTTGCCGGCCCTCGACTTCGACTCGGGCCTAACAACACCCATGTCAATATATCCTCCAAACACCGGCTTCTCGGGCATTGTCACTTAACTAAATAAAGGTGCAAACGTTAATAAAGCATTTTATTGTTGGCAGCCATTCTGTTGCCATTAGTAGGCCTATCTTTTCCAGACAGGTGGGAAAGGAACACACAGTCCATCTATCTCTCCTCAGACATACAGCAACATGAGATTCCCTGATTCATTTGAGGAGTAAACATTGATTTTCTCTTTTAACATTTTTTATGGTGGTTTCTAGACAATTAGCAGGAAGAGTAATGTTATCATTCAGTGTGGTAGTGAATAAAAATAATGGACCTTTAGTTATTTATTTGTCTGCAATCCATTGCTTCATCAAGTGATATTACCCCCTTTCTCTTAAATTACTGATATTACCCCCTTTCCCTTAAATTACTGATATTACCACCTATCCCTTAAATTACATACTTACTTTTTATTTTTTTATTTTATTTAACCTTTATTTAACCAGGTAAGCCAGTTGAGAACAAGTTCTCATTTACAACTGGGACCTGGCCAAGATAAAGCAAAGCAGTGCGATAAAAACAACAACAACACAGAGTTACATATGGAATAAACTAAATGTACAGTCAAAAACACAATAGAAAATCTATATACAGTGTGTGCAAATGTAGTAAGTTATGGTGGTAAGGCAATAAATAGGCCATAGTGCAAAATAATTACAATATAGTATTAACACTGGAGTGATAGATGTGCAGAAGATGATGTGCAAATAGAGATACTGGGGTGCAAATGAGCAAAATAAATAACAATGTAAATAACAGTATGGGGATGAGGTAGTTGGGTGGGCTAATTACAGATGGGCTGTGTATAATAGAAATTGAGGTATATATTTAAGTTAAAACAAGCAGTTACAATATCCTAAGTAATGCACCTTTTAAGAGGTATTATGATTTATAGATGTACAGTAAAGTGATGCGTCAGGGATGCAGCCTGATAAATAAACTCATATTAATTTTGTGAATTCAACAGAGACACATTGATCTCATAGTAATTACCTGCAGTAAACAGGCTTTGCATTAGTCAATACTTACTCCTGCCTGAGAATCCATTCTAGATTTAACACAATAATTATTAGGTATTTCGTCCATTGTCTGGCTGTTGTTATAAGTCTCTATTTTTCAGATGAATACTATAAAGCCTTGGTAGAATCACAGAGGTCCAGAGGAACTTATAGGTTTTAAAAGCATTTTTTAAGCATTCTCCTGATTTCCTATTTGCCAAGCAAGAGACATCTTGATGATGCCTGGATTACGTGCTAAACCTGCATTATAATGGTGCATTGTAGAATAGGTTTTAGTTATAATATGTAATGTACAAGGCCCAGGATAAATAACAGTGTTTTATGTAATCATACTAAAACAATAGCAATAGCAACGCTATAGTACAGGTCATACCCCTGTTAACCTAGAACTTCAGTTTTGATCATTATTGGTTATTAATTATTCACAATATAATTGTTTAGCTATTCAGTACATCCATCACTCACTATACAACTATATATAAAATATGAATTACCCTTCTCCACAATTAAACAATGATATGTTACATGATGCGTGCATTGCTTTACATTAGATATTACTTTACATATGTTGGTGTAAGGCTATACTTGTATGTAAGGCAATGAACTTGAATTCTAGTGACGTGTGATTTGGGTCAACGGAAGGAAGGGGCTGGCACAGAGTACATGTACGTGCTCCTCTTGCACTTCTCAACCATGTAATTTATAATAATAGAACAATAAAGTATTTGGAGAGGAACAATAACGTTTTTTGGAGTATAATTGAAAAATAAAATTAAACTAGCAGAATTATATTTTGTATCACGAGCAGAAGGTATTTTATGGTCTCTGGAGCAGCTGATTTAGAAGAGAGGATGGAGAGAAAGGATGGGTCTGGAATCGCTTTTATTTCCGCTTTCTTGCTCCGCGTCCGGTTCTCGATCAGAACAAGTAAGCCATTAGGAAGAAGCATTGAAGGGCTGAAAAAGCAGCCAACACCAAGGGAATTAATTATTATGGAACAGACGAATATAGGATGAAAGACTATAGAAGTCTAAGGACGAATATAGCTACCTTGACCTGAACTCAAGAAACTCAATTACCACACAAGAAAAGACACACAAAAAACATCTACATGGTTTCATAGTTCTAAAAAATTCTGCGTCGGAAACAACTAAAGATGGGGAGACTGACTGATTCTAAAATATAATAATTTAAATTCTAATAACATTTTTCCTGTGTACCTACATTCTCCAGGAGACAAATGAAAACTATTGCTTACAATCACATGACTGTATCTTGCTCTCTGTGCCTAATGCCTGTACAGAGCTGGGTAAAACAGTGTTCCAGTTGTCTGGCCCTTCCACTTGGAATTAGCTACAATAGGACTTTAAATTACAGGACCTCGACTCTTTGAATTACTTTAAAACTAGGGTAAAAACTATGGTGAACAATGAAGTGTGTGTGTGGGGGGGCTGTCAATGTGTTGAATTTCGAATTAATCTGATTTTGGTATATTCATGAAAGTTGTTTAGTGTATATCTTTTTTTAATTCCTATCAGTGGCGTATATTCATGAATGGCAAGGGAAGCCAGGCTTCCCCAAAAAATTCACCAATAAAAAGAGAAATAAATATATAACATAATGTATCTTTCGTCTCTCTGTGTTTCATAGTTGTGATAGTTTCTCTGATAGTGTATCATCATCAAGCCTAAACCAATTTTCTTTGTAGGGAAGACTTGGTGCTTTTGAAATACTTTAATTAGTCTCTTTTAATTTCTCTCTTTTCATTTGTCTCTGCTGTGCATTGTTCTTGTATGGGTATGGTATTCCTGTTAACACGTTGTGAATCAGTGTACTGCTCTCTTAGTCTGCACTGTGGGCAGAGAAGCCTGATAGCCTAGACTGGAGACACTTCAGAACACTTGCGGTTCTTTTCTTCTTGGACAACTTTGAAACCCTGTGTAGATAATGTTACGCATATTATTTGCCTCTATAGTGGATTGCTGTTCATAGTTTTGTGTGGCAGAGTTTTTAGCATATCCTCATTCCTTTGTGTGTGTGTGTGGGAGTGTACTGTGTTTTAAATCATTATGTTTAAGGCAAGGTTTCTAAGTGTGTCTCACCACACTTTAATATTTAATAGAGATACATAATTTATGTCTTATACCCCTCCTAGATTTGGATTAATTTGCAGCATCTATTGGGGCCTTTGTTGAACTTTGTGTCAATGACAAAAGTACTGTAGCTTTTTTGTGCTGATCAAAATATTCCCCCTAAAAACAATGCCAAGCATTTTTTCTGCTCCATACAGCAGTCCAACAGGCTGGAGACTGCAGTGACTTCATGAACTTAGGCGTCACTTTCTGCCTCTGGGGTGGACTTTCCTATTGTTATGAAATTGAAGTTCAGTGACAGACTGATACAGTTGAAGTCGGAAGGTTACATACACTTAGGTTGGAGTCATTAAAACTCGTTTTTCAACCACTCCACACATTTCTTGTTAACAAACTATAGTTTTGGCAAGTCGGTTAGGATATCTACTTTGTGCATAACACAAGTAATTTTTCCAACAATTGTTTAAAGACAAATTATTTCACTTATAATTCACTGTATCACAATTCCAGTGGGTCAGAAGTTGACTGTGCCTTTAAACAGCTTGGAAAATTCCAGAAAATGATGTCATGGCTTCAGAAGCTTCTGATAGGCAAACTGACATCATTTGAGTCAATTGGAGGTGTACCTGTGGATGTATTTCAAGGCCTACCTTCAAACTCAGTGCCTCTTTGCTTGACATCATGGGAAAATCCAAAGAAATCAGCCAAGACCTCAGAAGAGAAATTGTAGACCTCCTCAAGTCTGGTTCATTCTTGGGAACAATTTCCAAACGCCTGAAGGTACCACGTTCATCTGTACAAACAGTAGTACACAAGTATATACACCATGGGACCACGCAGCCGTCATACCGCTCAGGAAGGAGACGCGTTCTGTCTCCTAGAGATGAACGTACTTTGGTGCGAAAAGTGCAAATCAATCCCAGAACAAGAGCAAAGGACCTTGTGAAGATGCTGGAAGAAACAGGTACAAAAGTATCTATATCCACAGTAAAACGAGTCCTATATCGACATAACCTGAAAGGGCGCTCAGCAAGGAAGAAGACACTGCTCCAAAACCGCCATGAAAAAGCCAGACTACGGTTTGGAACTGCACATGGGGACAAAGATCCTACTTTTTGGATAATGATTTGGATATATTGAAGCAACATCTCAAGACATCAGTCTGGAAGTTAAAGCTTGGTCGCAAATGGGTCTTCCTAATGGACAATGACCCCAAGCATACTTCCAAAGTTGTGACAAAATGGCTTAAGGACAACAAAGTCAAGGTATTGGAGTGGCCATCACAAAGCCCTGACCTCAACCCTATAGAAAATTTGTGGGCAGAACTGAAAAAGCGTGTGCGAGCAAGGAGGCCTACAAACCTGTCTCAGTTACACCAGCTCTGTCAGGAGGAATGAACCAACATTCACCCAACTTATTGTGGGAAGCTTGTGGAAGACTACCCGAAACGTTTGACCCAAGTTAAACAATTGAAAGGCAATGCTACCAAATACTAATTGAGTGTATGTAAACTTCTGACCCACTGGGAATGTGATGAAAGAAATAAAAGCTAAAATAAATCATTCTCTCTACTATTATTGTGACATTTCACATTCTTAAAATAAAGTGGGGATCCTAACTGACCTAAGACAGGGAATTTTTACTAGGATTAAATGTCAGGAATTGTGAAAAACAGAGTTTGAATGTATTTGGCTAAGGTGTATGTAAACTTCTGACTTCAACTGTATATCCACATTCCATTCTATTCCGCAGGCAGGCAGGCTGTGGGAAACCATTCTGATCATAAGTTTCTGTTTCTCTTGCCAGACAGGAGATATTTATATCGCCGCACACATGTGTGTTTTAGAGTTATGAAACATTCACATTAAATGTTAGAGAATAGCAGAAACTTGCTGTCATCTGTCAATTATTCAACCGGTATTGTGACCCAGTCAATTGTGGACCTATGGTCATTTATAACAGTGTTTGACTGTTTCTGTCTGCCTCTTGTACACCTGTCTTTAGAAGAAAACATGTGAGACATCATTTGCTTATCAGGAAATGATTGAGGAAGTAATGGCAATGCCTCGTACATGTGTTGTTATAGCGACCAACCAGGTGAAATTCCATTATATGTCTTCTTCTTGATTGATGACTAGATAATGTGTTGTCAGACACTGAATTACATGTTTTTCTTGGCACTAGTTGGCCAACAAGTTTAACTGAGGATGGCTAAGATAATCCTGGCAAAAGAGGTCAAACCAGTACATGGTTTATGTAAGACAGTTAAAAATATTGTTTTGGGAATCTTGTAGGTACTATACATCTACAGATAGGAGAGCTTAAGAGGCAGGCTACAATAGTACATAGGATTCCTTTAAGAATATACATAAGTGGAGTATAATCATAACTCACTCTCATCTCAAATGGAAGAGCGGCTACAGACTCACCATCAGAGTCGACTCACAAGACTTAAGGTGACTATTTTATTTTTCATATTCTAACATTACACACATACACTCACCCCGTTCATGAAAATGGATTGCTCCTACAGACAGCGAGTCACGTGGCCATGGCTTGCTATATCAAGCAGGCAGACAGGCATCGAGGCATTCGGTTACTGTTCGATTGAACATTAGAATGGGCGAAACAAGTGACCTAAGCGACTTTGAGCTTGGTATGATCGTCGGTGCCAGGCACGCCGGATCCAGGGCTTTTCATGCACGACAGTGTCTAGGGTTTACCAAGAATGGTACAACAAACAAAAAACATCCAGTCAGCGGCTGTCCTGTGGGCGAAAACAGCTTGTTGATGAGAGAGGTCGAAGGAGAATGGCAAGAATCTTGCAAGCTAACAGGCGGGCTACAAACAGACAAATAATGGCGCAGTACAACAGGGTGAGCAGAAGGGATCTCGGAACACGCAACTTGTTGATTCTTGTCATGTATGGGCTATTGCATCAGACGACCACATTGGGTTCCACTCCTATCAGCTAAAAACAAGAAGAAACTGCTCCAGTGGGCATACAATCACCATCACTGGACAATTGAGGAGTGGAAAAACACTGGCAGCTCCGAAGAATACAGATTCCTGTTGTGTCATGCTGATGGCAGAGTCAGGGTATGGCGTAAGCAGCATGAGTCCATGGACCCATTCTGCATTTTGTCAACGGTACAGGCTGGTAGTGGTGGTGTACCTGTAGTCTATCGCGTCGATGCTGGTACTTATTGCTGTCAAACAAAGAGTCCGCTTAGGCTGCACTTTGATTACAAGTTTTATTTATATCACAAGATGTCAGCATAAGTTACAGACCCTGCAGGGCTGGAGAAACAGTGTCCCAAAATAATCTGTCTGTTTCTAACCCACTCTTTGTCTAGCCCATACTTATAAGGAATGCAAAAATAGGGGTTGCTCCCTCTGCTGTCCAATCACCTGTCTCCCCTGGGGCGTCACCCTACAAATGGCTACTTTTGAACTAAGATAAACATCCCCTCTTTGTTCCTCTAGAATAGTCATAATCTTAATACACTACATTTCCCCCTTCGAGACGAACTAAAAGTTTCGAAAACAAACAGAATAGGATTATGACAAGTAACAATTTATCTTATTGAGTATCTTTAACATTAAACCAAAAACATTTTCCTCTAGAGTGTAAATACCTTTCTATGAAATATGAATAAATGTTTATGAAGTGTGAATACATTACTATGAAATATGAACAAATCTTTATGGAGTGTGAATACATTACTATGAAATATGAACAAATCTTTATGGAGTGTGAGAGCGAAAAACTGTCTGGCAGCCATCTTTCCAGATATCCATCCATCAATCAAGACAGTAAAATTCTCTCACGGTCCCTCTGCCCCAGGCAACCACCTAGGTACTCCCGATGAATTCATAAATCTTTATAAATGCATTTGAAACTATGATGCAATTAAATACACATGAAAGCCCCAGCAAACAAAATACTATCCAAAATGTCCACTCTAAGGCTGGTCAACCCATCGGACCCTATAGTGAATCTCTATCCCTGCCTAGACTCCCTGTCCCTAAGCATTCACGAAATAAACAAAAACATCTAAGATCCCCACATGTATCCAATAACATCAAATATCATTCTACAAAAATTAATACCTAAGAATATGACACAAATTATGTATTTACACATGCAAATATGTCTATATTTCATTGCAGACACTGGAATGTAGTCCACTACACTTCATCTCCCCCGTAGTCTCCTCTTCCAATGCATCGTTGATGATGGAATGGGAACCTTTCCACACGTTCCTTGTTCCATCTCCTCCAGTCATTCTCCTTTCATATTGTCCCTTCATATTGTCCTTGTTTGAGTATTTCAATCTTTACATTTCCCCCCAAACGCTTCTGGAAGAAAAGAAAAGACCAAACAGTATCTTTTGCAAAACAAACACTTTCAAATTAAAACATCAATATCAACTAAGAATATAAAAATGATATATAAATGATGTATGAATCACATTATCCTATTTCCCCCCTTTGATTCATAACATCATACTAAAATCACACTAATATTAAAAAATATATATATATATTTTTAAAAGATGATCAAATAATCAAAAAGGATATTTATCCATTAATACTCCATCCAGACCCCCTTGTCCATCTTCATCCAGATCAGGAACAGTCAACAACGGCATCTGAGTGTTGTCTCCAGGCATCACAACTCCAACCTATCTCAATATCATAGCTTTCTCAAAGGTCAGTAACAAATCACAAACATCACACACAGTGCTATCAAAACTGCCATTAAAATCTAATCCATCACTGCTCCTACTGGGCCTATCTGATCTTGCAACCAAGTCTTCGCTGACCATCCAGCTCCTTCAGATCTACCAAACGCATCCCTTATATTCTTCAACGCATCTATAACACTCGTGATATTATCGGAACTATCTGGGATCAAAGTATAACAATCATCCCCCGTCAGATTCATAGCCAAACATAAGCCACCTTGTTTTGCTAAAATATAGTCAAGAGCCATGTCATGTTTCAACAGCGTCAGTCTGTGACTTCTTTGAGTATTTGACAGAAGGTTAAACCCTCTTATTGTTTCATTCGCAAACCCCTGCAAAGTATAGGTAATATTATCAATATGATCTGCCAAAAATGTTACACCATACCATGGAAAAAGTCCCAGTCCCCACTTCTCTCCTAGACTTATCCTCCAATGGTAGGCTTCAAGACTATGAAATGTCGCCATGTCTCTTTTCACCCTATTTTCAACCCTAGCTTCAGATTTATCTGTGTCCGGTGCTATCCCTCTTTCAATGGTAAAAGCCTCATATGGAAGCTTCAACGTTGACATGTAACAACATCCTGTCCATCCATAGGGTAAGAATATATATGCTTTATCACCACAAACCCACCAAATATCTCTAAAATTCCCAATAGTCACATTGCCAGGCAAAAGCTGATCTTTCACCATCAAAGTCCTGCTCTTCTTACTAACTGGTACATAAAAAGTTACATTATATTTGTCATCTCTAACCTTATGTTCATGCTTACCCAAAGTCATCATATAATCATCACAATCTGATATTCCCATGAACATACCCTTTCCATCATATGTTTTATTAGAACAAAAACAACTTTTAGCCCTCACTGCTTTCACCTCCAATGCTTCAGGGTTCGCTGTTACCTGATTTTCCTTCCCATCTAACAAATTCCCATAGGGTAATTCATTTAACCAAGAACACCTAAACCTAGGCTTAAACAAATGTTTTAACAACGACATTATTTTATCTGTTCTGGAATTCTCAACAGACATGGACCCTCAAGATTCCTCACTGATCTTACAGAATGAGCTAGCTGCTGGAACCAAAGATTCCTACCTGCCCATCCATCTTTAATTTTCACAACAGAAGAATCAAACCATATGCCTTCCATTTAGTTTCTCTCTTCCCTAACGAGCGGTACTGATCAGATACCTCTCCTTGTCTGTCATTAAAATCAAAGACCTCATCCTGTACCTCCATGATAGTATCCTTCACTATTTCAGATGAATCTATATTGTTCTCTACCACTATCTGCTCTCCTATTTTAACCCTATCCTTACTATCATTGACAGCACTCTCCATCCATACCATAAACTCTTGAGTCCCTCTTGCTACCCCCTTTAATTTCAGAAAAGTTGTTGTCGGTGTCGGTGTCATACTTTCTACATTTGTCATTGCCGTCGCATCATTAATCCCTTCCAAAGTTACCATTAAAGTAGTTGATTTAGTTGATGTATTAACACCCTTAACTACTTCTAGTGGGAAAGCTACCAATATCCTCTGTGTATTATTTACTGTTGGAGTGGCTACTGTAATATACGTCTCCTGAACTCCTTTGGTGACTGTGGAAGCTTCAACAGACTTCAACTCTTCCATTATAAGCGTCACTTTACGAATTATATAGCCTTTTAACCAATAATTCTTAACCGGAACAAATTTTAATGCTTGCACTAGATAAGTACACATATATTCTCCCTAATCTTCTCTTATTTTTTTTTATTTTTTTTATTTCACCTTTATTTAACCAGGTAAGCCAGTTGAGAACAGGTTCTCATTTACAACTGCGACCTGGCCAAGATAAAGCAAAGTAGTGCAATAAAAACAACACAGAGTTACATATGGGGTAAAAAACATAAAGTCAGAAATACAACAGAAAATATATATACAGTGTGTGCAAATGTAGCAAGTTATGGAGGTAAGGCAATAAATAGGCTATAGTGCAGAATAATTACAATAGTATTAACACTGGAATGCTAGATGTGCAAGAGATTATGTGCAAATAGAGATACTGGGGTGCAAAAGAGCAAAATAAATAACAATATAGGGATGAGGTAGTTGGGTGGGCTAATTTCAGATGGGCTGTGTACAGGTGCAGTGATCGGTAAGGTGCTCTGACAACTGATGCTTAAAGTTATTGAGGGAGATAAGAGTCTCCAGCTTCAGAGATTTTTGCAATTCGTTCCAGTCATTGGCAGCAGAGAACTGGAAGGAATGGCGCCAAAGGAGGTGTTGGCTTTGGGAATGACCAGTGAGATATACCTGCTGGAGCGCAGACTACGGGTGGGTGCTGCTATGGTGACCAATGAGCTAAGATAAGGCGGGGATTTGCCTAGCAGTGATTTATAGATGGCCTGGAGCCAGTGGGTTTGACGACGAACATGTAGTGAGGACCAGCCAACAAGAGCGTACAGGTCACAGTGGTGGGTAGTGTATGGGGCTTTGGAGACAAAACGGATGGCACTGTGATAGACTACATCCAATTTGCTGAGTAGAGTGTTGGAGGCTATTTTGTAAATGACATCGCCGAAGTCAAGGATCGGTAGGATAGTCAGTTTTACGAGGGCATGTTTGGCAGCATGAGTGAAGGAGGCTTTGTTGCGAAATAGGAAGCCGATTCTAGATTTAACTTTGGATTGGAGATTCTTTATGTGAGTCTGGAAGTTGAGTTTACAGTCTAACCAGACACCTAGGTATTTGTAGTTGTCCACATACTCTAGGTCAGACCCGTCGAGAGTGGTGATTCTAGTCGGGTGGGCGGGTGCCAGCAGCGTTCGATTGAAAAGCATGCATTTAGTTTTACTAGTGTTTAAGAGCAGTTGGAGGCTACTGAAGGATTGTTGTATGGCATTGAAGCTCGTTTGGAGGTTTGTTAACACAGTGTCCAATGAAGGGCCAGATGTATACAAAATGGTGTCGTCTGCGTAGAGGTGGATCTGAGAGTCACCAGCAGCAAGAGCGACATCATTGATATACACGGAGAAAAGTGTCGGCCCAAGAATTGAACCCTGTGGCACCCCCATAGAGACTGCCATAGGTCCAGACAACAGGCCCTCCGATTTGACACACTGAACTCTATCTGAGAAGTAGTTGGTGAACCAGGCGAGGCAGTCATTTGAGAAACCAAGGCTATTTAGTCTGCCAATAAGAATGCGGTGGTTGACAGAGTCGAAAGCCTTGGCCAGGTCGATGAAGACGGCTGCACAGTACTGTCTATTATCAATCGCGGTTATAATATCGTTTAGGACCTTGAGCGTGGCTGAAGTGCACCCGTGACCAGCTCGGAAACCGGATTGCATAGCGGAGAAGGTACGGTGGTATTCGAAATGGTCGATGATCTGTTTGTTAACTTGGCTTTCGAATACTTTCGAAAGGCAGGGCAGGATGGATATAGGTCTGTAGCAGTTTGGATCTAGAGTGTCACCCCCCTTTGAAGAGGGGGATGACCGCGGCAGCTTTCCAATCTCTGGGGATCTCAGACGTTATGAAAGAGAAGTTGAACAGACTAGTAATAGGGGGTTGCGACAATTTCGGCGGCTAGTTTTAGAAAGAAAGGGTCCAGATTGTCTAGCCCAGCTGATTTGTAGGGGTCCAGATTTTGCAGCGCTTTCAAAACATCAGCTGTCTGAATTTGTGTGAAGGAGAAGCGGGGGGGCATGGGCAAGTTGCAGCAGAGGGTGCAGAGTTGGTGGCCGGGTTAGTGGTAGCCAGATGGAAAGCATGGCCAGCTGTAGCAAAATGCTTGTTGAAATTCTCGATTATTGTAGATTTATCGGTGGTGATAGTGTTTCCTAGCCTCAGTGCAGTGGGCAGCTGGGAGGAAGTGCTCTTATTCTCCATGGACTTTACAGTGTCCCAAAACTTTTTGGAGTTAGTGCTACAGGATGCAAATTTCTGTTTGAAAAAGTTAGCCTTTGCTTTCCTGACTGCTTGTGTATATTGGTTCCTAACTTCCCTGAAAAGTTGCATATCGCGGGGGCTATTTGATGCTAATGCTGTACGCCACAGGATGTTTTTGTGCTGGTCAATGGCAGTCAAGTCTGAGGAGAACCAGGGGCTATATCGGTTCTTAGTTCTGTATTTTTTGAATGGGGCATGTTTATTTAAGATTGAGAGGAAATTACTTTTAAGGAACAACCAGGCATCCTCTACTGACGGAATGAGATCTATATCCATCCAGGATACCTGGGCCAGGTCAATTAGGAAGGCCTCCTCGCTAAAGTGTTTTAGGGAGCGTTTGACAGTGATGAGGGGTGGTCGTTTGACCGCGGACCCGTTACGGACGCAGGCAATAAGGCAGTGATCGCTGAGATCCTGGTTGAAGACAGCTGAGGTGTATTTAGAGGGTATGTTAGTCAGGATGATATCTATGAGGGTACCCATGTTTACGGATTTAGGTTGTACCTGGTAGGTTCGTTGATAATTTGCGTGAGGTTGAGGGCATCTAGCTTGGATTGTAGGATGGCTGGGGTATTAAGCATATCCCAATTTAGGTCACCAAGCAGTACAAACTCTGAGGATAAATGGGGGCAATCAATTCACATATGGTGTCCAGGGCACAGCTGGGGGCTGAGGGGGGTCTGTAGCAAGCGGCAACAGTGAGAGACTTATTTCTGGAAAGGTGGAATTTTAGAAGTAGAAGCTCAAACTGTTTGGGCACAGACCTGGATAGTATGATAGAGCTCTGCAGGCTATCTCTACAGTAGATTGCAACTCCACCCCCTTTGGCAGTTCTATCTAGACGGAAAATGTTATAGTTGGGGATGGAAATTTCAGAATTTTTGGTGGCCTTCCTGAGCCAGGATTCAGACACTGCTAGAACATCAGGGTTGGCAGAGTGTGCTAATGCAGTGAATAACTCAAACTTAGGAAGTAGACTTCTGATATTTATGTGCAAGAAACCAAGACTTTTGCGATTACAGAAGTCATCAAATGATAGCGCCTGGGGAGTAGGAGTGATACTTAGGGCTGCAGGGCCTGGGTTAGCCTCTACATCACCAGAGGAACAGAGGAGGACTAGAATAAGGATACGGCTAAAGGCTTTAAGAACTGGTCTTCTAGTGCGTTGGGTACATAGAATAAAGGGGGCAGATTTCCGGGTGTTATAGAAAAGATTCAGGGCATTATGTACAGACAAGGATATGGAAGGATATGAGTAAAGTGGAGGTAAACCTAAGCGTTGGGTAACAATGAAAGAGATAGAATCGCTGGAGGCATCAATTGAGTCGGTCTCCGCGTGTATAGGGGGAGGGGCAAAGGAGCTATCTAAGGCAGGTTTAGCTAGGCTGGGGGGTCTACAGTGATATAGTACAATTAGAAATAACCGAAACAACAATAAACTAACCATGTTTGGGCTGAGGCTAAACATAAACAGGATGTAGTACCGTAAAAAGGAACAGTCCAGCAGATATCAGCTGTATAGCTGAGTTATCATAAGGTCCGGTGGTGAAGTACTAGTGAGTAAGAGGCCACGGCTAGCGTGTGCTAGCGGGCCAGGGCTAGCAGATGGATGGAATCTTCGTGGTTAACGTCGTAACCACATCAGACGATTTCGTCGGCAGACTAGTCGTGTAGGATCGGCGGGGCTCCGTGTCAACACTAGGTGGTCCCGTCCGGTTGACAGAGAGGTAGATAGCCGGGAGATGGGCCTAGCTCAGGATGATTAGCCAGACCACAGCGTCCGTTTTGTTGTAGCTAGCTGGTAGCGATGAATCCGGAGTTAAAGGTCCAGCGATACAGTGATTCCGGCGGAAAAACTGATATGTTCTGGGTCGATAACGCGCTGTGCAGACTGGCCGAATATCCGGTGATCAATGTCCAGTGATTAAAATTAATCCCGCAGAAAAAAAAATCCAATGTTCTGGGTGAAACACCGCTAGCTGTGGCTAATAGCAGGTAGCTAGTTAGCTGGCTAGCTAGTTTCAACTGGAGATTCTAGATTCTAGATAAAGGTAAGTCAATAATAGAATCCGTTCCACATTGAGTGAGGCGGGTTGCAGGAAAGTATATCTTGTAGAAGGATGAAAAGTCTGATAGGGAAATATGTACGAGATATGTACGAAAAATAGGGTATTTACAGGCTATTTACAGACATACGATAAAAACACAACTGCACTACTACGCCATCTTGGATTACCATTCAGCAACGCATCTGCTCCTAACAGATCTAAACTCCTACCATATCTATCTTCCCACTAAACTCTAACATGTCCTTCACCACTGTTCTCTCTCTCTTACTACTAACTTTGAAACTTAGCTTACTGTCTTAAGAGTTCCTTCAACCCTAGTTCTCCTAACTTTTTTAATCTAATCTTTTCTCCTAACCTTTAAAAACCTTTTTCCACTGATTTATTCACAAAATCCTTTACCACCAATTTTTAGAATATGTGATTGGGAATTCCCCACCTGCTTCTGACTTCTTTACACACAGACTTGGCAAACAACTAAACACCTTTTAGCCTAGTTTGAAATATCTTGGTGTAGGAATGTAACCAAGAATAACAGTCACCCCTTTTAACTTTATTCTTCAGACAGATTGTCTAATAGGCAGTCTAATAGATTCCCAAAAACCCTACTCTTTTAAAATATTATACCAGACAGCCGTTTAGTGTACATCTTATTGTACAGTTCAATTTACACAATGCATCTCTTCCCAACAATGCAATAGGTATATGTTCTAATATTAGTATGTCTATTTTAATTTCTCTTTGATTTTTATAGAAGAGCTCAATTGGTTCCTTAAGAGTAATTAGCTGTTTTACTACCTCAAATCCCTATCCTAATTAGTTAATTTTACATAGTGAGATGTTTAACCTCTTTAGGCTCAACACAGAAAAAAGCTTTTCCACTATTCACCTCTCCTAGTCCTTTGTTTTTACTTCAATTGTTAGATATTTTCTCTTCTTCTCTAATCGGTGCTACAGCTGACACCCCCCTTCGTATCTTCTAGGCACTCTAGAATCCTTGAAGGGTTCACCTAGAGAACAGGTGATCTTCACTTGCTCCTTTATCTTCCTCAGAAATTTCCTCTGTTGTTTCCTCCTGGCGCATTGCAATCACAGGTAAAGTAACCAACCTGTCCACAATTATAACACTCTTCTGAAAGTTGCTGGAAGTGTAGCTGAAATCTTCCTCCTTCTGCTAAGCCTTCTCGTCCTCTTCCTCTCCAATTCTGTGTCTGTCCAGAAACTGGCTGTGGATATGAAACAACTGGTACCCCCATTGGTGGCTGGTACAATTGCGGTTGGAACTGGTCCTGTTGAAGCTGTGGCAGTGATTGTTGATTTGGTGCACTCTGATTCTTCATAACCAAAACTTCTCTTCTCCTTCTTCTTCTCCACCAGTTGTAAGTTGTATTTTAGTTTTCTGAGAGTTTCTTGGTCCTGTTCTTTCTTGTTGTTGACATATCAGTATTCTTCAACAGCTTATATTCTAAGTTCTGTCCCCGAAATATCATCTTCCATCATCTTCTTACTAGTGGCCTTTTTCCT
Organism: Coregonus clupeaformis; assembly: GCF_020615455.1. Lineage (NCBI taxonomy): Eukaryota > Metazoa > Chordata > Actinopteri > Salmoniformes > Salmonidae > Coregonus > Coregonus clupeaformis. The sequence goes on from NC_059219.1 coordinate 5,846,176, forward strand.
TGGCCTCAATGTATTCTTCGGATTCTTTTCTCAGCAGTTTTTCTTCTCTTCTGTATCTTCATCTTTCCGAACCTAATTCTTCTCTTAGTTTCCAGACATCTCGTTTTTTTCTTACTTCTGGAGTTTTGGATTCATTTTTATTGTCGTTTCTGCTTGTCCTCTATCTATTATTCGTTCATCTTCATCTCTGATGCAATAATCACCCTCCTGGATGATCACTGGAAGCTGAGGATAAACATCCCTAAGCTCTACTTCCTTCTCATAAGGTGGGGGTCTTTTCGCTGAATCCGTATGTGAGAAAGGTATACTGACTTCTGCCCTTAGTTTTTCTGTCGCCTTCTCTTCCTTTAGCATTTTCTCTATACCTTTGTTTATCTTATTGCTGGAATCTTTTATCAGTTTTTGTTTGAGAATGAAGGGCAACTTTTGTTTCATTTGCCGGATAACCTAGCAATACTTTAGTTAAAGGATTACTATTTTGTACTATATCAACAGGTGTAATCACCTTCATAGCCTTGATGTCGTTTTTCCCCTTGTACCAACTCTTTTATATTCCTTTATTGTGAATTATTTTATTTTAGACTATATAGCCTATGGCTTCCCCCCTTTAATTATTAATATAAACTAAACAACCCCAAAAAAAAAATCAATAAAAATATGAATATAAAAAATTTCAATTAAAAAATTTGATTCAAAAAATATTTTCTATTAAAATAAAAAATCTATTAAAAAATCAATTAAAAATTATGAATAATTAAAACCAATTTTTTATTTCTATATCCTATCTTACCAATTTATCAATTAGTGGCTATCTTACCACAACCCATACGGAAAGTAAATACAAGTAGTCAACCTCAGACTACAATACCCATAAACCCCCTTGCTTTATAAGCACCTAATCTTATCTTAATTTTACAGAATAATGTCAGTACTTGATTTCCAACACAACCCTAATCAACCCAAGTGATGCACAGAAACTCCAAAATGCAATTTTTTATGAATCAGTATTTGCCAAGCCTCTGTGAAATTGTCATAACATCAAATATCCGGTAGGGGAAGATTTTGTAAACAGAACCAGCCTGATATGACTCGATCCTCTGTCGCGTCACACCTTTCCCGTGATGTATACGTCAGCACTTCCTGTATCTCTTCCTCTTTCTCTCCTCTCGTCCTATCGTTCCTCTCATATGACAAAAGAGCATAGAAACAGAAAAAGAATTTAGCAGTTTATGCAATCACTGAGTTATTTCCAGCATTCAATATTCCTTCGTTCACATTCGCTCTAAGAATCAACTCAGGAAGAAATATAGATAGCTCAATAAAAATTTTATTTTATTTTAATCCGTCATTTTATTTTATTTATTTTAATCAGTCAACATATATCTCTCTCATTTATCAATTCAATAGGTCACAAAACCAGTTTCATCTTTAACCAACAGCCGCTTTAACAACTAGAAGATTCCATTCAAATCTCTTCTCTTTGTCTGTGTCTGTTTCTCTGTCTCCCCCTGCAGCACAGTCCAACAGAAGTATGACCAATTTACCCACAATCCCCCGTGTTGTAGTTTTAGTAAACAACGTGTTGTAGTCTAGTGCCGTAAAACAAACGTGTCATAATCTAGTGCCGTAAACTCCAACGTGTTGTAGTGTAGTGTCGTAAAATTAAACGCATGCGCAATACATTCAACAATACGATTTCCAGACAATAGAACGTTAGCATTCTGCCACAGCTCCTCTCTTTTACTCCTTATAGTCAAACAATAACACTTAACAGAGCTCACAACGTATAGAACTTGAATTCTACACACACAAACATAATTTAAGAGGCTTTATTCCATCGCAATGGCCCTCTAAGGTCACACGTTAGCATGTAGCATGCAACACAATCAGCATTTACCATTAGCATTTAGCATTAGCATTAGCCTTTATGTACAATGTGGCATGAAACACAATCAGCATTAGCATTTATCATGTGGCGTGCAACATGTAACAAGAACCTGCATTGTGCCTAAATTATTTTTCCTTTACCACTAACTTTATGCTGCCGTGAGTTCATGGATATCCTATGAGAGGTTACATCAAACAAAATGCTTCGTCAACCACCCGCTGAGCGGTAACATGCAATTGAATATATTCCAAAAACCCCAGTCTCAGACTGACCTCCAACACCTAATGCGTTAGAGGATTTTATGGCCCATCCTATGATGGCCTCGTTTCGAGGTCTTTTCAGATTCACAATGCCCTAATTGTACGTATATCTGCCTTATTCATCTGCCTTTATTCACTACCATCAATTGCTGTACAATTTTAGAATAATTATGACAGACCCTTAGTCGACCGCAATAACACCACATCAGCACAAACCCAAGTAATTTACATGGTACACCTACATGGTACACCTTCACCAGCGCACATCCACAAGCCAGCCAAACAACTAACGCCCAATAATTTGTGAGGAATCTCACCTTATAGCCGGCTTGAGCGGTAGTCACCTCGCTGCTCATGAATGAAACAAAGGGAAGTTGCAGACCAATCTCAGCGGAGCCTCCATTTGTAGTCTATCGCGTCGATGCTGGTACTTATTGCTGTCAAACAAAGAGTCCGCTTAGGCTGCACTTTGATTACAAGTTTTATTTATATCACAAGATGTCAGCATAAGTTACAGACCCTGCAGGGCTGGAGAAACAGTGTCCCAAAATAATCTGTCTGTTTCTAACGCACTCTTTGTCTAGCCCATACTTATAAGGAATGCAAAAATAGGGGTTGCTCCCTCTGCTGTCCAATCACCTGTCTCCCCTGGGGCGTCACCCTACAAATGGCTACTTTTGAACTAAGATAAACATCCCCTCTTTGTTCCTCTAGAATAGTCATAATCTTAATACACTACATACCGCCATCCAATCTGCAGAAACTGTGTGACGCCATCGCGTCATCATGGACCAACATCCCTCACGAACATTTACAACTTGTAGAATCCATGCCCCAAAGAATTCAGGCTGTTGTGGAGGCAAATGGGGGTCCAACCTGGGAGGAGATGGGGGTACCTAATAAACTGTCCGATGAGTTTATAATTAGTTAATAATATGCATAATGGTATGCATTGATGCTGTTTTCTTGTTATGACAACATATCTGTCCTATATTGGAATGCAGAATTGTATCTGAACACATTAACTCTTTTCCAGAATCAAGCATTCAGCGACAGAATGATCTCGCTTGTGATTCTCTGCATGCAGTTGGCCACATTATGGGCTCAATTGTCCTGCTAGCAGAGCTGATTCATCAAACCTATCAACACACAATTAAATGTCTATATTCTCCATAAAATAATGCACCATACATAGTCTTATTAGAAGAGGGCTCTCCAACCCTGTTCCTGGAGAGCTACCATCCTGTAGGTTTTTATTCTAACCCTAATCTAGCACACCTGATTCTAACAGTTCACTGGTTTATAAGATAGATCAGGTTAGTTACACTGGGACGCGGAGCAGGGCGAGTCAGATGACGACGATGGAAATCCCTTAACAAGGAGGGGTCGAGGATGTCCCTCCTGGGAACCCAGCTTCGTTCCGTACCCCTCCCACTACACGAGATACTGCAGGCCTCCCACCCGACGCCTCAAATCCAGAATGGAACGGACCGAGTACGCCGGTGCCCCCTCGATGTCCAAAGGGGGCGGAGGAACCTCCCACACCTCAGACTCCTGGAGCGGACCAGCTACCACTGGCCTGAGGAGAGACAATTGGAACGAGGGGTTAATACGGTAATCAGGGGGGAGTTGTAACCTATAACAAACCTTGTTCAACCTCCTCAGGACTTTAAAGGGCCCCACAAACCGCTGACCCAGCTTCCGGCAGGGCAGGCGAAGGGGCAGGTTTCGGGTCGAGAGCCAGACACGGTCCCCCGGTGCATACACCGGAGCCTCACTGTGGTGGCGGTCGGCACTCGCCTTCTGTCTCCTGATAGCCCTTTGCAGGCGTACATGGGCAGCGTTCCATGTCTCCTCCGAGCGCCGAAACCATTCATCCACTGCAGGTGCCTCGATCTGGCTCTGATGCCATGGTGCCAGGACCGGCTTGTAACCTAGTACACACTGAAAGGGAGACAGGTCAGTGGAGGAGTGGCGGAGGGAATTTTGTGCCATCTCTGCCCAGGGGATGTAAACTGACCAATCCCCCTGCCGGTCCTGGCAATATGACCTCAGAAACCTACCCACATCCTGGTTTACTCTTTCCACCTGCCCATTACTTTCGGGGTTAAACCCTGAGGTCAGGCTGACCGAGACCCCCAGATGGTCCATGAACGCCTTCCAGACCCTTGATGTAAACTGGGGACCCTGATCAGACACTATATCCTCAGGTACCCCGTAGTGCCGGAAGACGTGTGTAAACAGGGCCTCCGCGGTCTGTAGGGCAGTAGGGAGACCGGTCAAAGGAATGAGACAGGACTTAGAAAACCGATCCACAACGACCAGGATCGTGGCGTTACCTTGTGACAGAGGAAGATCCGTAACAAAGTCCACCGATAGGTGTGACCACGGCCGTTGCGGAATGGGGAGAGGTTGTAATTTCCCTCTGGGCAGGTGTTTAGGTGCCTTGCACTGGGCGCACACCGAACAGGAAGAAACATAAACCCTCACGTCCTGAGCTAAGGTAGGCCACCAGTACTTCCCACTAAGACAGCACACAGTCCGACCGATGCCAGGATGGCCAGAAGAGGGTGACGTGTGAGCCCAATAGATCAAACGATCGCGAACCTCAGACGGAACGTACACACGACCCACTGGACACTGGGGGGGAGTGGGCTCCGTGCATAACGCCCGCTCGATGTCCGTGTCAACCTCCCATACCACCGGTGCCACCAGACAAGAAGCCGGAAGTATGGGAGTGGGCTCCCTGGTCCGCTCCTCTGAGTCATACAGCCGGGACAGAGCGTCTGCCTTAGCATTCTGGGAACCTGGTCTGTACGATAGGGTGAACACAAAATGCGTGAAAAACATGGCCCACCTTGCCTGACGAGGGTTCAGTCTCATCGCTGCCCGTATGTACTCCAGATTGCGGTGGTCAGTCAAAATGAGAAAAGGGTGTTTTGCCCCCTCAAGCCAATGTCTCCACACCTTAAGAGCTTTCACAACAGCTAACAGCTCCCGGTCCCCCACATCATAGTTTTGCTTCGCCGGGCTGAGCTTCTTCGAAAAGAAAGCACAGGGGCGGAGTTTGGGAGGTGTACCCGAGCGCTGAGACAGTACAGCTCCTATCCCAGCCTCGGACGCGTCCACCTCGACTGTGAATTGCAAGGAAGGCTCCGGATGAGCCAGCACGGGAGGTGAACTGCGCCTTCAGCTGACTAAAAGCCCTGTCCGCCTCAGCTGACCACTGCAGGCGCACCGGTCCGCCCTTCAGCAAAGAGGTTATGGGAGCTGCTACCTGACCAAAGCCCCGGATAAATCTCCGGTAGTAGTTGGCAAACCCCAAAAATCGCTGAACCTCCTTTACCGTGGTAGGAGTCGGCCAATTACGCACGGCTGAAATGCGGTCACACTCCATCTCGACCCCTGACTCTGACAGGCGGTATCCTAAGAAAGAGACGGACTGTTTGAAGAACAGACATTTCTCAGCCTTAACGTACAGGTCATGCTCCAACAGTCTACCAAGCACCTTGCGCACCAGGGACACATGCTCATCGCGTGTAGGGGAGTAGATGAGAATATCATCTATATACACCACTACATCCTGTCCGTGCAGATCCCTGAAAATCTCAATGACAAAGGATTGAAAGACTGAGGGAGCATTCATCAACCCGTACGGCATGATGAGGTACTCATAGTGACCAGAGGTGGTACTAAATGCCGTCTTCCACTCGTCCCCTTCCAGGATACGAACCAGATTGTACACGCTCCTGAGGTCCAATTTTGTGAAGAAGCGTGCCCCGTGCAATGACTCCGTCATACTAGCTATGAGAGGTAGAGGATAGCTGTATTTTACGGTTATCTGATTTAGACCTCGATAGTCAATGCACGGGCGTAAACCTCCATCCTTCTTCACAAAAAAGAAACTTGAGGAGGCAGGGGAAGTGGAGGGCCGAACATGGTTTGGACTCTCCACCGTAGTTGCCCCTACGGAAACACCTACACACCTTCCCGAGCACTGAGTTGACCATCCCTTAAGAGCCCTCTGTTGCCACGAAATCCTGGGGTCATGGTTGGCTAGCCAGGGAAGCCCCAGCACCACGGGAAACGCAGTAGAATCGATAAGGAAGAGACTCATTCTCTCCTCATGACCCCCCTGCGTCTCCATCCGGATTGGAACTGTGACCTCCCTAACCATACCCTACCCTAAAGGGCGACTATCTAGGGCACGTATGGGGAAGGGCACATCTACAGGCAATATAGGAATCCCTAATTTATGCGCAACCAGCCTATCCATAAAATTCCCAGCTGCGCCGGAATCTACGAGTGCCTTATGCTGGGAATGTGGGGAAAACCCAGGGAAATGTACATTGACCGTCATGTGAGCAACAGGGAGCTCTGGGTGAGGTGAGTGCCTACTCACCTGGGATGGTCCACCAGGGCCCTGCCTGCTGCCTCGATTCCATGAGGGTCCTCTCCTGCACCGGCCCGCAGTGTGTCCTCTGCGGCCACAGTTGGTGCAGGAGACCACCCCCTTGCTGGGTCTCTCCACATCAGCACCTCCAAGCTCCATAGGAGTGGAGTCGGAAGTGCTGGGGGATGGACTGGACGGACCCTGATCCGGACGTCCGCGGGTGGCCAACAGGTTATCCAGCCAGATCGATAAATCTACCAGCTGGTCCAGGTTTAGATTTGTGTCCCTGCTGGCCAGCTCCCTACGAACGTCCTCCCGTAGACTGCATCGGTAGTGGTCAATCAGGGCCCTCTCATTCCATCCCACGCTGGCTGCCAGTGTCCTGAAATCCAGGGCGAAGTCCCGTGCGCTCCTCCTCCCTGTCTGAGGTGAAACAGATGCTCCCCGCCGCTCTCCCTCCGGCGGATGATCAAAAACTGCCCGGAAACGGCGGGTGAAATCCTCGTAACGTACGGACTCAGCATCTATTCCACCCCACTCCGTGTTGGCCCATTCCAGCGCTCTGCCCGACAGACAGGAGATGAGGGCGGACACGCTCTCGTATCCCGAGGGAGCCGGGTGGATGCTTGCCAGGTAGAGCTCCACCTGGAGCAAGAAACCCTTAAACCCGGCAGCTGTCCCATAATATTCCCTCGGGAGCGAGAGCCGAATTCCACTGGATCCAGGGTTTGATGGTCTTGATGGAGGAGAAATCTGAGGAGGAGGAAGTGTAGGAAACCCACTTCTCTCCCGTCGATCCATGGTGTTCACCACTCGATCCATAGCCGAACCTAAAGCCTGCAGCATGGTCGAGTGCTGCTGGATGCGTTCCTCCACTGAGGCGCTGGGATCGGACGTGCCTGCTGACTCCATAAGTGATGCGTGATTCTGTCAACGTCTAGGTGAAATGGTGAAACGGAATCAGGCGCAGGACACAGAACTGAGAAAATTAATGGATTTACTAAACAAAAGTCAACCATAACAAACCCTCCACGCAGGGAAGAACAACAGCTCACCAAACGACGTAAAGCAACGGTAGCTCTTAGGGGTGTAACGATCCATCTACTACATCGATGTATCGATTTATATTTCTATGATCCAACTACATCGATCTGTGCTCGGCGAGTTGGCCTTTTGGACAACATATATCGATCTAACATCGTTTTAAAATGTAATAAATCGATTGTATCGATACTAGGAAATAACCCATTGGATTTAAGCACGTCAGACTTTATATGCAGGGGTGCACATAACTGGTACACAGGTACGCAAGCGCGACAAAAATCAGGAATGCGTAATGCCACTTGTGTTACTACGCGCCTTTTGCGTACTTGACCGATCTTCTCATCTAACCTTACACATGACATGTTGCTTGTCAACTACTGTCAGGGATGTCCAAAAAGCAACAGACATTAAGCAGCTTCTTTGGCGTTTCGCCACCTACAAAGAAACGCCAACTGGAGCCAGAGCCGAAGAAAATACTTTTTTCGGAAAAGTGGCTCCAAGATGTGCAGTGGCTTGAAGCTAACGATGAGCGCACTGAAATGTGGTGCAAGATTTGCCAGTCAAATCCACATCTAGCAGACAAAACAGGTGCATTTTATAAAGGCTCAAAGAATTTCAACCATCCTTTATTTGACAAACATGAAAAGAGCAAGGAGCACACGAATGTAGCGCAAGCCATTGCTAAACAAGCTAGCCGAGAATAAATGTCCAGTCGCCCACTTGCCAGATGGCGAGACAAGCTGAATGAAGAACAGCGGCAAGCTCTGTTTAATATTTTTCTCCTCGCCTTCCATAAAGCTAAACACGCACGTCCCATGTCTTCCTATTCTGAGGATGTTCCTTTACTGAAGTGGCTAGGAGTAAATGTCGGAGGTGCATATAATTCACGTGAAGAGGGCACACGGATCATGCAGAGCATCGCTCACACCATCAGCGGGGAGTTACGAGCCAAGTTGCAGTCTGCTGAATTTTGGGGGCTGCTTTTTGATGGATCTGAGGACATCACAAAAACTGAGCAGGAAATCGTTTACAGTGTGTCTGTGTCCAGCAACGGAGAGTTTACTTCGGACTTTATTGGACTGATTGAATTGGGTGCTGACCGAACCGCACAGGCCATAACAGACGGACTTGTGAGACTTTTCCAGGACACAGGCTTGGATGACTGGACAACAAAGTTGGTCGCTGTGTGCACAGACGGGGCTGCTGTCAACGTGGGTATCTACAACGGCGTTGTGCCAAAACTCCGGCAACTTGCTGCGGTTGGAGACTCCCTTGTGCACATTCTGTGCACCGCACACACACTGGAGAATTGCGCGAAATCAGCTGATCGCAACGTTCCTTAGTGTGAGACATTTAATCGCTCTGTGGTCAAGCTGCTGCAGTTTTATTTACAAAAAGGTGGAGCAAAAAAAACTGCTGCACTGAATAAGCTATGTGAAGAAAATGGGATCTCCTTTGTGAAACTGGGTAAGTTTCATAATATCAGATGGTCTGCATGGAGGCATGAAACACTGTAAAAAATATCAAAACTATTGCCAGCCATTAAAATGCAACTGGTTACGAGTGATAACAGTGACTTGCAGCATATCTGCACAGAGCGTTTTCAGTGCTTTCTGTCAAACATGCTTGACATTTGCAACATTTTGAACACCACATCCATTAGGTTTCAGAAGGAAAAGCTGACCATTGGAGAATGTAAGGATGAACTCATGGTGGCCATTGGACAGTTCACACTTCTGCTTGATGGTGAAAGCCACAGGGCACACACTGTTTCCAATGCTGATGCTGACAGAGACAATACTCAGGGGGTTAATTGAAGAGTTTGAAATCAGATATGACTCCCTCAAGTCATGTGATCATTTCTTAGTATTTGATCCTTCAACATGGCCTCAGGAAATGCAAGACCTCCACAGTTTTGGAAACACAACAGTTTGCAGCATTCTCAAGAAATATGAGGCCACCTTGCAACTTGACAAAGATACCACTGTGACAGAATGGAAGCGCTTAAAGCAGGCAGGAAAACGCCTGGGAGCCTCTTCTGTGTATGACTTGGTCCAAATAGTAAATACAAGTAACCCAGATGCTTACTCCAACATCAACAAGGTGGTTAAGCTGTCTCTTACACTGCCTTTAAGCAGTGCAGCTTGTGAGAGGGGATTCTCACATCTCAACATTATAAAAACCAAGTACAGATCTTGTCTGTCACATGCTCGTCTCTCAGCACTGATGCACATTCACCTGTCAAAGCAGACCACAGAGACATTTGACCCAAAGCCTGCTGTTGACCTGTGGATGGAGACAGCTAATTGGAGGCTCAACCAAGGACAGAGAGGTGCATCTGCAGCATCTTCATCATCTACCATGCAGGAAGCTGAAGCAGAGGACAGTGGTGGCGACACTGAGGAGGACAGTGGTGGCAGCACTGAGGAGGACAGTGATGGCAGCACTGAGGAGGACAGTGGTGGCGGCACTGAGGAGGACAGTGAGGAAGACTGCACTTATTAAGACCACGCTACATATGTGGTGAGTACCAAACACCATCTGCTGGTACTCACCTGAGTAAATCACTGAAAAAGTTATGTGCACCCCTGTTTATATGGATGTTTTTTCTTAGCACTTTTAATGATAAAGGCTTTAAACATTACTCGATTCAGTCTGCCTATCCGTGACGTCATCGCGCCAGCAGCAGCGCAAAGGCGCCAAGACAACAAAACATAGCATGGCGGACGAAAGAGGAGAAGCCGACGAGCGAGAAATTATCAAGCCACCATTGCGGTCCTTACAAGAAACAGGAATCTAGGAAACTTCACCTGCACTGTCCAGTATCCAGGTATTTATTTCAGTCACACTGGTTGAATTTTTGGCTAAAAGGTTACTGAATCGATTTCAAGTCACTGAATCGTTTCGGATCGTATCGTTCTAAATGAACCAATATCGTCCTTGAATCGTATCGACAACCACGAATCGTGATACAAATCGAATCGTTGTTAAAACGAATCGTTACACCCCTAGTAGCTCTGGGTAACAAGGTAATTATAGGGACACAAATAAGCATAATGGGTAACAGATGTGAATAATAAATTCAAGACTAGTGTAACACAGAAACATAGATCGGTGGAGCTAGTACTCCGGTGACGACTAACACCGAAGCCTGCCCGAGCAAGGAGGAGGGGCAGCCTCGGCTGTATTCGTGACACTTGTGGAATAGACACCAGCTACAATGCAGTTTTAACCAATCAGCATTCAAGATTACACCCACCCGTTGTATAATCATAAATATACAATGCAAACAACAAAGTAGATGTGCGTTTGATTAAGGTTACTATGGAGTGTCCCAGTGATATTTTGGCCTCCATACCATGTGGGTGTATAGCGGAATTAAAACAACAACAAAAAACGTCACAAGATGTAGCACAGTCAAACACAATTCACTTGTGAATTAATTGATGAAGTCCTGTTTCGCATTTATTTATTCGTGATGAGGAGGGTTCTTAGATAGGAGCCTAGTGTCGTATCGAGTAAATGCTGGCAATTATTGCTGATAAACAAAGGAGTCCGCTCATACTGAACCTTTGATCATAAGTTTATTCATATCACAAGATTTCAGCATGAGTTACAGGTGTCATGCCCACCCGGAGAGCGACGCCCCAGATTGCAATGGTCGCTCTAACCTCTTCTTCGTTTTTCCCCAGTATATATATCTCCCCGAGATGTGGGTGGCTCCCTCTACTGTCTACAACACACTTCCTGTCTGTTGTATGTGGCGTAACACTAAAACATTCCCTCTTGATACTAAAATAAACGTCCTCTCCGGTTCCACTTAAAACCATTAACAACGTCATAATCTTCATATACGACACTAGTATTAACACACAATGCCTCTCTCCTCTGCTCTCTATCCCTGTCCCTGGCCTTCAGTTTGTTACAGGGTGAACTTAAGTGTCAATACTTACATTTCTTAGCAATATTAACACATGTATAATATGTATAATATTGTTTTGATGTAATTACATAGCCTATTTCGAGTATTGTTAAGTTGGTTGTTAAGACTATACAAAAGTTGTAGTTAAGTTTCAAGCTGTTTTCAGATTTTCCTTTGCCTTTCCCCATGATCTTTGTCTGTCTATATGCTGCCATCTGCTGGTATAGTTTAGACACCACCACAGAACACATTTATTGCTGTCACACTGAGGACATGATGATGGATATCGAGTTTCCAACTGGAGAGAGTAGTAACTAATCAATGATTGAAAACGACATCAACAACTGTCTGATTTAGCAAAGGTACATTAGGCCAGAATTATGGTCCTTATTGGACATTTACCAGCAGGTCCAGACAGTGGTAGGACTACGGTCCTTATTTACATTTACATTTACGTCATTTAGCAGACGCTCTTATCCAGAGCGACTTACAAATTGGTGCATTCACCTTATAGCCAGTGGGATAACCACTTTACAATGTTTATTATTTTCTTTTTTATATCTGTTTAAAAAAAAAATTGGGGGGCGGGTTGGGGTAAGGGGGTAGAAGGGTTACTTTATCCTATCCCAGGTATTCCTTAAAGAGGTGGGGTTTCAAATGTCTCCGGAAGGTGGTGAGTGACTCCGCTGTCCTGGCGTCGTGAGGGGAGCTTGTTCCACCATTGGGGTGCCAGAGCAGCGAACAGTTTTGACTGGGCTGAGCGGGAACTATAGCTTCCGCAGAGGTAGGGAGCCAGCAGGCCAGAGGTGGATGAACGCAATGCCCTCGTTTGGGTGTAGGGACTGATCAGAGCCTGAAGGTACGGAGGTGCCGTTCCCCTCACAGCTCCGTAGGCAAGCATCATGGTCTTGTAGCAGATGCGAGCTTCAACTGGAAGCCAGTGGAGTGTGCGGAGGAGCGGGGTGACGTGAGAGAACTTGGGAAGGTTGAACACCAGACAGGCTGCAGCATTCTGGATGAGTTGTAGGGGTTTAATGGCATAGGCAGGGAGCCCAGCCAACAGCGAGTTGCAGTAATCCAGACGGGAGATGACAAGTGCCTGGATTAGGACCTGTGCCGCTTCCTGTGTAAGGCAGGGTCGTACTCTTAAAATGTTGTAGAGCATGAACCTACAGGATCGGGTCACCGCCTTGATGTTAGCGGAGAATGACAGGGTGTTGTTCAGGGTCACGCCACGGCTCTTCGCACTCTGGGAGGAGGACACAACGGAGTTGTCAACCGTGATGGCGAGATCATGGAACAGGCAGTCCTTCCCCGGGAGGAAGAGCAGCTCCGTCTTGCCAAGGTTCAGCTTGAGGTGGTGATCCGTCATCCATACTGATATGTCTGCCAGACATGCAGCGATGCGATTCGCCACCTGGTTATCAGAAGGACGAAAGGAGAAGATTAGTTGTGTGTCGTCTGCGTAGCAATGATAGGAGAGGCCATGTGAGGATATGACAGAGCCAAGTGACTTGGTGTATAGCGAGAATAGGAGAGGGCCTAGAACTGAGCCCTGGGGGACACCAGTGGTGAGAGCACGTGGTGCGGAGACAGCTTCTCGCCACGCCACTTGGTAGGAGCGACCGGTCAGGTAGGACGCTTAACCAAGAGTGAGCCGCGCCGGAGATGCCCAGCTCGGAGAGGGTGGAGAGGAGGATCTGATGGTTCACAGTATCAAAGGCAGCAGACAGGTCTAGAAGGACAAGAGCAGAGGAGAGAGAGTTAGCTTTACCAGTGCGGAGAGCCTCCGTGACACAGAGAAGAGCAGTCTCAGTTGAATGACCAGTCTTGAAACCTGACTAGTTTGGATCAAGAAAGTCATTCTGAGAGAGATAGCAAGAGAGTTGGCTAAAGACGGCACACTCAATAGTTTTGGAGAGAAAAGAATGAAGGGATACTGGTCTGTAGTTGTTGACATCAGAGGGGTCGAGTGTTGTTTTTTTGAGAAGGGGTGCAACTCTCGCTCTCTTGAAGACGGAATGGACATAGCCAGCGGGCAAGGATGAGTTGATCAGCGAGGTGAGGTAAGGGAGAAGGTCACCGGAGATGGTCTGGAGAAGAGAGGAGGGGATAGGGTCAAGCGGGCAGGTTGTTGGGCGGCCTGCCGTCACAAGTCGCAAGGGGGCAGGGGGGGGATTCAGCAGGGGAGGAGAATGTGGCAAAAGAGCTTCCTAGGGTTAGAGGCAGATGCTTGGAATTTAGAGTGGTAGAAAGTGGCCTTAGCAGCAGAAACAGATGAAGAAAATGTAGAGAGGAGGGAGTGAAAAGATGCCAGGTCCGCAGGGAGTCTAGTTTTCTTCCATTTCCGCTCAGCTGCCCGGAGCTCTGTTCTTACTGGACATGCTCCAGCAGGTCCAGACAGTGGTTAACTGAACACACACTGTGCTGTTTGACCAAAAGGCACAATGTATTGTATCTGTTTGAGAAAAGAGTGTGACTACAGTTTAGTAAATTAATAATTCACAGCTAGTCTGCATTGTGCACTCCTTTTGAAGTGAGATCCCACCTGCTGTCATAACCCTTACGAAAAAAAGATTGCAGTCAGAGCGCAGCAGTTCGAGTGCAGTATAACTGCAGAATGCAGCAATTACTGCGTCTAAAATAACACAGCCAACAGCAGTTACTGCACTTTTACTGCAGTTTTAAATCTGCAATCTGCAGTCTACTGGCTAGGTCTCTCTTCAGTCTTTGGCTGTAGATTGCTCCTGCTCGGGTCATCGGAAAAACAGCACATATGCAAAACATAACCATCTATTCGAGCATGAAATGGCAATAGTTTCTGGCACACCGATTTGACTATCATCATAAATAAGTTCCTATTTATGCAACCACTCTCAACTCAGTGACATTTTGGGAATGGTATAGGGCTAACTGACCAGATTCTGTTGAACATACAGTAGGCTTTGTTATACGACGACAGAATAACGTTCATACAGGTCACAGATATTATTATCTACAATAAACAAAAACGAGTTGTTTCACAACAAATGTACAGAGTTCCGCAGAAGTCTTGTTGCCTACACAGGAAAGACGCGTCATGGCCCTCTTTCCAACCTTCCGTTGATTAGAGTAGCACGATTTTTTCCTTAATTCAGAGGGGCAGGATCCAAAAGCGGTAGATCGATATTGAAGATGGAAGGCGCAGCGACGCCCACTGTGATAACGTCTACCAGCAGCATCGCGGAAAACTTTTACACCTCTACTCTGGCTTACGACAGGCACTTTTTTCGCACTGCTTCGGGACTCCTCGATTTCGCAGAAATAGTAAGTAGTCAAGTTTCAAGTTTCAAGTTTTAGGCTACGGGATACGCATGGTATACGTCGTCCAAAGGAAATGCTTACTTGCAGGTTCCTTCTCGACAATGCAACATCAATAAGACATAAGAAAACATAAGAAAACGAACATAAATTAAATGGCTCAGTAGAACTGAATAAACATTTTTTAGTAGCATAAGTATTATTCAAGAAGGCACATTTTATTGTCCAATATTTACACGTGTATTGGATAAGGGGGGGATGGGGGTCAGTGTATAAACTGAACAGTATAATAAGAGTCTGGTAGCAGCAGTTGTGATGTGTGTGTAGCATGAATGTAAATGTGTGTGTGTGTGTGTGTATGTCTGTGTGGGTGTGTGCATGAGTGAGTGTGTGTGTGCTAAGGTGAGGAGAATCAGAGCAGGTGGTCAGTCCAGTTCAATTGTTCAGCAGTCTGATGGCCCAAATCTAACTTCCTGTAGCTCAGGACCTGAAGCAAGGATATGCATGTTCTTGATACCATTTGAAAGGAAACACTTTGAAGTTTGTGGAAATGTGAAATTAATGTAGGAGAATATAACACATTAGATCTGGTAAAATAAAATACAAACATAAAAACATGCGTTTTCTATTTTATTTTTGTTCCATCATCTTTGAAATGCAAGAGAAAGGCCACAATATAATATTGCAGTTTAGGCGCAATTTAGATTTTGGACACTTGATGGTAGCAGTGTGTGTGCAAAGTTTCAGATTTATCCAGTGAAGCATTGCAATACTGGACTATTTTGTATGAAGTCTGCCCAAATGTGCGAAAATGGTCAATTGACACATTTTCAAGTACATAACTATAGAGAACATACACAAATGATATGGTAATACAACATTTAAGTTTACACACTCCACAATCCATACATGATGGATCATTATCTTATATACTAACTTTCATACATCTAGATGGCCGGGCGGCGTGGGTGCTGTCTTCACCACCCGCTGGAGGGCCTTGCGGTCGTAGACGGAGCAATTCCCGTACCAGGCCGTGATGCAACCGGTCAGGACGTTCTTGATGGTGCATGGCTAGTATTTGGAGAGGATCTGGGGCGGCATGCTGTTGTGTCCTCTTGACAAGAGTGGTGGTGTTGTTGGTCCATGACACGTCCTCGGTGATGTGGATGCTGAGGAACTTAAAACTAGTGACTCTCTCTGCTGCAGTCCGGTTGATGTGGATCGGGGCATGTTCCCACCTCTGCTTCCTGAAGTTAAACATCAACTCCTTTGTTTTGCTGACTTTGAGGGAGAGGTTGTTGTCATGACACCACAATGCCAGTTTACTTACCTCCTCCCTATAGGCTGACTCGTTGTTGTTGGTAATCAGGCCTACAACCGTGTTGTCGTCAGCAAAGTTGATGAGGGAGTTGGTGTCGTGCAAAGCTACACAGTTGTGGGTGAACAGGGAGTACAGCAGACGACGGAGGACTCACCCCTGGGGGGTCCCTGAGTTAAGAGTCAGTGTGGAGGAGGCGTTGTTGCCAATCCTCACAGCCTGTGGTCTGCCCCTCAGGATGTCCAGGATCCAGTTGCAGAGGGTGATGTCCTAACTGCGACACAAACATATTGGTGTCCACGTTTGATACAATAATTTATTGAAATCAGTATGTCAGTGGCTTTCACCATCTTTCACACAATAGCTGCCATCAGAATTAATGGAGGGAATCAATCTGCTTTGTTGATTAAACAAATTAAACACAGTATAATGATCAGACATTTTGTATTGTTCATACCTTGTATCACATGGCTAATTGTACCCTTATCATAGGGGCACATTAGTTCTGATAAAGGGAAGAATTTGCCATTTGCTGAATCCAAGTACTTTTAAACAGATTTGCATACTGTTCAACCTGTATATTTTATGTGCATTTTATACACATTTTACATATGCTGTGTGACCTGTATGACCGTTTTTCACAGACGGTGACGTGACATCGTATTGAACACTGCACTGAACTGAAGGTTCAATTATTTCAAAATGTTCAAGGAAATATAACTGAAGAAAATGAACATAATGTCAACCTACTTCCTGTAATATAGGCTACTTCCTGTAATATAGACTACTTTCTGTAATATAGGCTACTTCCTGTAAAATAGGCTACTTCCTGTAATATAGAAAACTTCCTGTAATACAGGCTACTTTCTGTAATATAGGCTACTTCATGTAATATAGGCTGATTCCTGTAATATAGGCTACTTCCTGTAATATAGGCTACTTCTTCTAATATATGTTAGTAATATAGGTGACTTTCTGTAATATAGACTACTTTCTGTAATATAGGCTACTTCCTGTAAAATAGGCTACTTCCTGTAATATAGAAAACTTCCTGTAATACAGGCTACTTTCTGTAATATAGGCTACTTCATGTAATATAGGCTACTTCCTGTAAAATAGGCTACTTCCTGTAATATAGGCTACTTCCTATAAAATAAGCTACTTCTTCTAATATATGCTAGTAATATAGGTGACTTTCTGTAATAAGACTACTGTCTGTAATTTAGACTACTTTCTGTAACATAGGCTACTTTCTGTGTAGACAGACAATGGTCTCAGTACAGTGTTTTATTTTCTCTGGAAAGGGAAGTTGTTTAAAAACAAGGTCAGTTTCATTGTCCCTTTTCCTTCCAGCATCAGGGGAGAATGTGACCAAAAGTCTCCTCTTCCACGTAGGCTAGACAGTCTTTTTTCCTGTGACACGAAGCAACCAATGAAACATTATTTTCTTTTAATAACAGGAAGGGAGGTTTGGAGTGCAACAGTGGACAAACCTTCCCATTATTTACAGTAGCACGCAGTATAACAAACTGCATCTATGAGGTCTCCTGAGTGGCGCAGTGGTCTAAGCGACTTGTGACGGCCGGCCGCCCAACAACCTGCCCGCTTGACCCTATCCCCTCCTCTCTTCTCCAGACCATCTCCGGTGACCTTCTCCCTTACCTCACCTTGCTGATCAACTCATCCTTGACCGCTGGCTATGTCCCTTCCATCTTCAAGAGAGCGAGAGTTGCACCCCTTCTCAAAAAACCAACACTCGATCCCTCTGATGTCAACAACTAGTATCCCTTCTCTGTGTCATGGAGGCTCTCCGCACTGCTAAAGCTAAACTCTCTCTCCTCTGCTCTTGTACTTCTAGACCTGTCTACTGCCTTTGATACTGTGAACCATCAGATCCTCCTCTCCACTCTCTCCGAGCTGGGCATCTGCTACAAGAACATGGTGCTTGCCTACGGAGCTGTGAGGGGAACGGCACCTCCGTACCTTCAGGCTCTGATCAGTCCCTACACCCAAACGAGGGCATTGCGTTCATCCACCTCTGGCCTGCTGGCTCCCCTACCTCTGCGGAAGCACATTTCCCGCTCAGCCCAGTCAAAACTGTTCGCTGCTCTGGCACCCCAATGGTGGAACAAGCTCCCTCACGACGCCAGGACAGCGGAGTCACTCACCACCTTCCGGAGACATTTGAAACCCCACCTCTTTAAGGAATACCTGGGATAGGATAAAGTAATCCTTCTACCCCCACCCCCCCAAAACATTGTAAAGTGGTTATGCCACTGGCTATAATGTGAATGCACCAATTTGTAAGTCGCTCTGGATAAGAGCGTCTGCTAAATGACGTAAATGTAAATGTAAATAAGAGTGTCTGCTAAATGACTTAAATGTAAAATCTATAGATTTATCATAATCAATGTGTTACGACATTCTATCAGATAGGTGTCAGTCTGCTGCAGGGTTAGTTTCTGTTCCAGAAATACAAACTATGAAAACCCACTTGGCAATTATGTTTTATATACAGTGGAGAGAACAAGTATTTGATACACTGCCGATTTTGCAGGTTTTCCTACTTACAAAGCATGTAGACGTCTGTAATTTTTATCATAGGTACACTTCAACTGTGAGAGACGGAATCTAAAACAAAAATCCAGTAAATCACATTGTATGATTTTTAAGCAATTAATTTGCATTTTATTGCATGACATAAGTATTTGATACATCAGAAAAGCAGAACTTAATATTTGGTACAGAAACTTTTGTTTGCAATTACAGAGATCATACGTTTCCTGTAGGTCTTGACCAGGTTTGCACACACTGCAGCAGGGATTTTAGCCCACTCCTCCATACAGACCTTCTCCAGATCCTTCAGGTTTCGGGGCTGTCGCTGGGCAATACGGACTTTCAGCTCCCTCCAAAGATGTTCTATTGGGTTCAGGTCTGGAGACTGGCTAGGCCACTCCAGGACCTTGAGATGCTTCTTACGGAGTCACTCCTTAGTAGCCCTGGCTGTGTGTTTCGGGTCGTTGTCATGCTGGAAGACCCAGCCACGACCCATCTTCAATGCTCTTACAGAGGGAAGGAGGTTGTTGGCCAAGATCTCACGATACATGGCCCCATCCATCCTCCCCTCAATACGGTGCAGTCGTCCTGTCCCCTTTGCAGAAAAGCATCCCCAAAGAATGATGTTTCCAACTCCATGCTTCACGGTTGGGATGGTGTTCTTGGGGTTGTACTCATCCTTATAATAATATAATATAATATAATAATAATATAATATGCCATTTAGCAGACGCTTTTAACCAAAGCGACTTACAGTCATGTGTGCATACATTTTTACGTATGGGTGGTCCCGGGGATCAAACCGACTGCCCTGGCATTACAAGCATAATGCTCTACCAATTGAGCTACAGAGGACCAGGATCCTTCTTCTTCCTCCAAACACGGCGATTGAAGTTTAGACCAAAAAGCTCTATTTTTGTCTCATCAGACCACATGACCTTCTCCCATTCCTCCTCTGGATCATCCAGATGGTCATTGGCAAACTTCAGACGGGCCTGGGCATGCGCTGGCTTGAGCAGGGGGACCTTGCGTGCGCTGCAGGATTTTAATCCATGACGGCGTAGTGTGTTACTTATGGTTTTCTTTGAGACTGTGGTCCCAGCTCTCTTCAGGTCATTGACCAGGTCCTGCCGTGTAGTTCTGGGCTGATCCCTCACCTTCCTCATGATCATTGATGCCCCACGAGGTGAGATCTTGCATGGAGCCCCAGACCGAGGGTGATTGACTGTCATCTTGAACTTCTTCCATTTTCTAATAATAGTTGTTGCCTTCTCACCAAGCTGCTTGCCTATTGTCCTGTAGCCCATCCCAGCCTTGTGCAGGTCTACAATTTAACCCTGATGTCCTTACACAGCTCTCTGGTCTTGGCCATTGTGGAGAGGTTGGAGTCTGTTTGATTGAGTGTGTGGACAGGTGTCTTTTATACAGGTAACGAGTTCAAACAGGTGCAGTTAATACAGGTAATGAGTGGAGAACAGGAGGGCTTCTTAAAGAAAAACTAACAGGTCTGTGAGAGCCGGAATTCTTACTGGTTGGTAGGTGATCAAATACTTATGTCATGCAATAAAATGCAAATTAATTACTTAAAAATCATAGAATGTGATTTTCAGAATTTTTGTTTTAGATTCCGTCTAAATCCATGCTTTGTAAGTAGGAAAACCTGCAAAATCGGCAGTGTATCAAATACTTGTTCTCCCCACTGTAGCTGTTGTACTGTTTTAGATGAGAGCTTGCAGGTAAACAGATCACTCTACACTTCAATGGATCCTGTGCATATGCCAATAAACTGTTATTTGATTTGCCTTAGGCTATAGTATTTCCTTTCATTGTAATCTCTTTCTACAGTATGCCATCAAGATAAGCACAGCAAATGCATTTAAATACACGATAAAGTAGACACCACCAGAGCACAGCCATCACTGACTATGTGTACGTCCCAAATGGCACCCTATTCCCTATGTAGTGCACTACTTTTTACCAGAGCTATATGAGCTCTATGGGCCCTGTTCAAAAGTAGTATACTATAAAGGGAATAGGGTGCCATTTGGAATGCTGGCTATGTGCTTCCCTGTCCCCTCGGGTGTTTGGTCTGCTGGTATGGATGCTGATAGCGGGGACAAACTACTTCCGTGTGTCTGCCTTTGGGTGGGTCATGTTTGTGGCCATCTTGTACTGGGTCCTGACAGTCATCTTCCTCATCATCTACCTGACCATGGCTTACAACAGGATCCCTCAGGTCCCCTGGACAGTTGTGGTACGAGTACGACACATACTACGACACATAATACAACAGGACATTATCTGACCAACTTGAAACTTGAGTGATTGGGGTTGTTTATTATATATCTAGTGATTGAATAATTGTGGACTATTTATGTAACTCAAAAGCAATGGAGTGAACTTCCTGGATGGTTTTGGGGAAGAGAGGATTTTTGTGTGCTCCTGACCATGTCTTTATGAATGTGATCAAATGAAGCCATTCTATAATGTGTACTAGCCTACAGTATCTGAGCCAGCCAGCCAGGAATCCTGTTGTTGTCATTCCACAGGACCTGTTCTTCAACAGTAGTGCTACAGTGATGTATGTGGTGTTCTACAGGACCTGTTCTTCAACAGTAGTGCTACAGTGATGTATGTGGTGTTCTACAGGACCTGTTCTTCAACAGTAGTGCTACAGTGATGTATGTGGTGTTCTACAGGGCCTGTTCTTCAACAGTAGTGCTACAGTGATGTATGTGATGTTCCACAGGACCTGTTCTTCAACAGTAGTGCTACAGTGATGTATGTGGTGTTCCACAGGGCCTGTTCTTCAACAGGGGTGCTACAGTGATGTATGTGGTGTTCTACAGGGCCTGTTCTTCAACAGTAGTGCTAGAGTGATGTATGTGGTGTTCTACAGGGCCTGTTCTTCAACAGTAGTGCTACAGCGATGTATGTGGTGTTCTACAGGGCCTGTTCTTCAACAGTAGTGCTACAGTGATGTATGTGGTGTTCTACAGGGCCTGTTCTTCAACAGTAGTGCTACAGTGATGTATGTGGTGTTCCACAGGGCCTGTTCTTCAACAGGAGTGCTACAGTGATGTATGTGGTGTTCCACAGGGCCTGTTCTTCAACAGTAGTGCTACAGTGATGTATGTGGTGTTCCACAGGGCCTGTTCTTCAACAGTAGTGCTACAGTGATGTATGTGGTGTTCTACAGGGCCTGTTCTTCAACAGTAGTGCTACAGTGATGTATGTGGTGGCAGCAGCAGTGGATGCAGCCTCAATCAGCCATGCTGTTAAAGGGCGCCATAACTACAACTGCTGGGTAGCATCCACGGTAAGAAAACCACCTCAGACCACCCAGACATACATTTAAATCACGCCAACTGTGAAAATATACCACAAATATGACTCAGTATTTATGATTAAAGCGATATTAAAATATACAATATTAAAATGCAAATATATGCCTACAAGTCAGATAAGAGAGGTATGATGCCACTGTGTACCATCCCAATGATATCTATTTGGTCCATTTAAGCCTGCTCTACTCACACCTACTATTGTACTGAATTTCAATGTTTTCATCTGTCTGTTTTTCAGTTCTTTGCCTTCCTGGTCACGCTCTGCTATGCAGGAAGTACGTATATAAGTTTTCAATTGTGGCGATCGAGGGATGAGGAACAATAACCAATCACAAAGAACATCTAAAGTATATCCGTTATGGTACACATGAAGGATCTTGAAAAGTACAGATGGTTAAGTGCAACAACCACTCCTTCCCTTTGGAATACATTTCTCTTTAATTTTATTTCTGTTCTATTTCTGTTATTTATGAGTTGTGGTGTGTTTCATCTGTTGGAATGACAGAGCCTGAACCCCAGGGATGTTTGTACTTCTTATGAACTCAAATGTTTTTTTAAACATTTGGATGAAAATGACTGAAGCTAATAAAGTGGCTATTCTATTGTTCTGAAGCTGGAGATCAAAGCTTTAACTCCAATATTAAAATGGATTGGACAGTAATGTTGTACCACACTAGATGGTGCTAAGATACAAGGCTGAGAAACAGGGCTTATGAAGGACATTACAGTCAATTATCTTTTTGATTATTCAAAAAAATAATGATATACGAATAATATATTTTACTAATAGGATAGAAATAAAACTTGTCAAAAACACCTACTGTACATCATTTGAAATGCTGCCCAAGTTTTGCTTTGTGATGCCTTGAGGGTCCAATACAGGGAGATACATTGTTGCAGATTATTTAGTGAGTCTGGCCTGAATATGCAGTATTCAAGCAAACACTCTAGGCTCAATGATTAAGGTATAATGTAGAGCTGTTCATGGTTCAACAACTGTATATATATACAAAAAATCACACATAATATCTTAAAATTTGCAACCATCCCATTGCAGTATCATCCACATTACCCTAAATGCAAATAGAAAAAATCCATAGACTTCTTGCCCCATTTAAATCGGTTGTTCCTCAAAGTAGCTCGGATTTACTGGGACTAAGACAAGGAACTGCAGCTGAACATTGAACAGCTTCCCAAGTCCCAGACTGTAGCTTTAACTGAAACACTATGCAGCTTGTCATGCAATGCCAGGCTAGAAGGAGAGCAGACTTCATAGACAACATGTTTGATGTTATGAATGGGTATGGCAGATATACATTCCAGACATTATGGGTGTGTTGGATAATAGCGCTTGGAATTGCCAGGGACCTCATGATACGATATTAACACAATACTTAGGTGCTGATATGATATATATTACGATTCTCACGATTCTACATGTATTGCGATTCTATACTGTGATTTTATTGTGATTCGATGTTTCAAACATGTTGCCACACTATATGTCTGAGGCAGAGAGACAAGAGAGCATGAGAAAAGTAATGGAAATACAAATGTGCTTCCTATTTAAAATGAAAATGGAGAACAGTCTATGAAGGAAAAATAGAGTTTTGGAGCAGGGACAGCCAACTAGTGCAAAAATATTAGTGCGATATTGTCAATACGATGGGATACGATATCGTTGAAAATAATATCCCGATATGTAACTATCGATCCCCCCCCCCCTTCATCACTACTGTATAGGTGTTGTAACGGTCTTGCAGTTATACATTTAGTTGCTTATTGCACCATTGAGGTAGAGTTTGTTAAGATGACAGATTAGTTTATTGTAGCTTCTGGTAACTACTGTATGTATTTTCTTATCAAAAGGAATACAATGAAATATAATGATTAAATATATGCTTTTTATTAAAATGTCCGTAAGCAGATGTAGCAGAAAAGGAACACACTCAAAAAATACAGTGTGTATAAAATAGTGAAGGTGAAGTACCCTGAAATGCAATTATCTCCCGATAATATTTGATTGTTCAATTAATCAAAGATATAATTAATCCTTTAAATCCCATATGATTCTTTCATTTATTGTGATAAATACAACCTCAAATGATGAGTAACAACGCATGTGGTCCGTGACCCACTCACTCAAACGGGATCTCCTCACTTGAAGCTGTACAGAAATACTCCCCAAATATTCTAAACATTCAAATTCATTCAGTTTATATTCTCATGAAGCACCCATATGATCGTGATATTAAAACAGTCCTGTCAGCGTCTATGTCAAACATCCGTCCAAAACATATAGGGTCAGTTTCCTGGACCCAGATTAAGTTTACTCCTGGACTAAAAGCATGCTGAATGGAGAATCTCCATTGAAAGTAACTAATCCAGCACTAGGCTTAATCTGTATCCGGGAAACCATCCCAAAGAGAAAGACATACTTAAACATTTTTTCAATTAAGAGGAGGTACTGTTTCCAGCCTCTTCCATGTACACCAATCCCCAGTGGGCTCCGATGGAAGTGATCCCGGCACCGTTGAAGCGACCGCTGAGCATCCTCAGCTCATTGCCCATGTTGGCTGGGTAGAAGTTGAAGGAGACTTGGTTAGGCTGGCCGGCCGCCAGAGTGCGCCCCATGTTGGTTGTGAACACCAAGGTGTAGATGTAGTCTCCTGGGTTGTACTTCCCAGACACCTCGACGATGGCCTCATCCTTAAAAAGCTCCATCTCCTGCTTTGTACCCACTTCGCGACCGAATACAGGAGACCAGGTGTTGCTGTATCTCAGCTGGAACCTAAAACAGAGGAAGCTTTTCACGTTGGTTGTGTTTTGATAAGGCACATTCAGACCGAGAGAGCAGGTAGCGTCAGAGAATATCAAGGACTGACATTTTCCATTGTACTCTGGGTTAGATACGATAACACTATTGTTTTGTCATGTACTGAATATGTAATAAACACAATAAATAAATACAGAAAGAAAGAAAGAAAGAAAGAAAGAAAGAAAGAAAGAAAGAAAGAAAGAAAGAAAGAAAGAAAGAAAGAAAGAAAGAAAGAAAGAAAGAAAGAAAGAAAGAAAGAAAGAAAGAAAAAAAATAAAGAGTGTGTCTGTTGGGTAGTGTAGTTGGACTGATTCGGTGGTGTCTGTTGGGTAGTGTAGTTGGACTGAGTCAGTGGTGTCTGTTCATGGGTCAGGGTCTGCTCACCCGTTGATGTAGGCGTTGTTGTTCTCCCACACTCTGACCGCTGTGATGCGTCCCTCACCGGAGGAAGCAAATGGGGTGCCACCTCCCTGACCCACCGCAGAGGAATACGAGTACGGGTCTTTGATGGCTAAAATAACATGGGCAATATGTTTTCTATATTTACTATATTAATAATACATATTTATATATACATAATTTTAATTTTACCAACACATTTCTGAAAGATCTTTACATTATGAATAAAGTGCAGATTAATTAACTAAAGTACATTCTGCAATGCTTTAATACATCAGCTTTTGTCTCAAAGTAGAACTCCTAAGTCTAACTGAAAAAGACAAGATGGTGAAAGCACGAAAGCTATTATTGAATAAATATAATTCAGAATTGTATTTGTATTACTCACGCATTGCCAAGCAGCTGGCCAAGAAGACTGTAACTAACAGGCTTGAGAACATTCTGCAAAAGGGAGGCATCAATACTTAAGACCTTTCATTTCAGTAAATTTCACTCTCACTCCATTTCACTTGAAATGGTAAAACTTGAAATAATTTTGTTAATAATGTTTTTCATAGTAGTTCACAAAAAGAACTAAGGCATTTTACCTGTCAGGTCAACCAATGTTTCCTAGAAGGGGAAAAAAAATAACCTTTTGAATTGTGAAATGTGACTTAACAACAAACCATTCTTGAATGTGAAATGTTACAAAACAGCTTTCAAAAGTTGAACTCGTATTTACTACAATCTCTCTTGTAGTGCTAAGCTACTGTCAAATAAAAAAATGTCAGATAAATTAAATTTACATTTAGAGGCAATAGGGCCAAAGTGTTTGTGCCCATGTACCAAGAGATGATGAGTGTTAACTTCATAACATTTCCCTCACCAGTATCATGCATTAAATACAAGTGCACATTTTATATTTAGCTAGTTGTGTACATACCCACAGTGATATCTTGAAATTTGTTTGAAAACCTGTGAAAGGTTTGTATCTCTCTGTCTCTGCCAGGTCCTTCTAGTCTACTGCTTCCTCTTAGAACTGCATTTATACATGCTGAACATTCCATCAGATCTAGATGGAAGGAGCATGCCAAAGAACACCTATAGTCAGTCACCCACTATAGAGAAGTCAGACATTGTTTGCTAATTGATCGAGGCTACTTTGGGAGGGAGTGTCAAGGAAATATTATAAGGAAATAATTGTATTCAGAGGATGTGCTTTCTTTTGAATTGTAACAAATAAATGATCTGAAATAGGGATTAAAAAAAGATACAATCTAACAACCGAACAATCAAAAGAATATACCAAAATCATATGAATGTGTACGAAAATCGCTCAAAATCAGTCTTCCCATCTTCAGTTGTTTTATTACCCCAAGAGGAACTTCTTCCCTTCAAACATTAACAGGCTGAAATAGACATGTGGATCTGGTCATTAATAGGGTAGTTAGTTCATTGGTTTGTTCAAATACCAATTATATTGTAGAAGATTTGTTTAAGTACATGTATTTAAATTTTATTCTAGCGGGGCAGATGAGATTCTCAATTTTTCATCTCCATTATCGTCTGACGTTTTCTGCAGTCTGTTACAATACACACATCTTGTCACGTCTCCTCCCGTTGCTCTCCTCCGGCGCTCTGATTCGCCGGTCTACTGAGCCTCCGGTCTGAGCGCACCACCTCGGCAGCACCGGAATGGAAACCCAACGCACCCTATTCACCTCCAGCGCACCTGCACCTCATCATCTCATCACCACCCCTATTAAGCCCTGGAATGTTCTGTAATATGTTGTGGGTGATTGTTTAGCTTTGTGTTCGGGCCGTTATCGTGGTTATTTCGCTTTGTCATTGTTTAAGTAAACCTTGACGTTGTTAATTCCTGCGACTGCGTCCTGCCTCTTCGTATACTCAGTACTCATCTTCATTAAATCACTGGCAACCTGTACATGTTTCTACAGGAAAACCATCTGATTTCATTTTCTGCTGATTAATCAGATACATATCAGTAAGGAGCTACAAAGTGAGAAAATAAAATAAAAGTTTGTATACACATAACAAAGTGAAATACCCTGAGGCACTTGTTACTACCTATCCATAATATTTGATAGTGCAATTAACATATTAATACAAATATATAACGTAGGACCTAATTGATCAACAAAAAATATATAAAAAGATAAGTTAAAAGGTCAATATAAATCAAAAATGCTATATTAACAACTTTTGTATATATACATTGAGTTATCTATTTTCTTTTAGTTGGGGAAGAATGTGAATTTATCTCAATAACCACCAATTGGGCACACACTGGTTCAATCAACATTGTTTCCACGTCATTTCAATGAAATTATGTTGAACCAATGTGGAATAGACGTTGAATTGACGTCTGTGCCCAGTTTGTAGCTTCCCTTACAAAACATTTAATTGCTGTATAAAGCTAAGATAACAAGCTGAACTATTGTATATTAAATGTATTCTGATGCACTCATACATACTCATCTTTTCATTTGATATGGTAAATACAACCTCCAATAATGCATGTGACCCGTATGTGACCCTCCTCCTTCATCGGCGTAAACTCACAAAGGACAGTGTGCATATTTAGAAAATACTCTGTAATATTCTAAACATTCAAATTCATTAACCTTCAAACGGTTCAGTTAATATATCTCATATACCAAAACAGTCCTGTCAGCGTCTATGTCAAACATCCAAAACATAAAGGGTCAGTTTCCCAGACCCAGATAAATTTTATTCTTTGACTAAAAAGCATGCTCAATGGAGAATCTCATCCCAAAGAGCAAGACATACTTTTTTCCCCCAATTAAGAGCTACTGTTTACAGCCTCTTCCATGTATACCAATCCCCAGTGGGTTCAGATGGAGGTGATGCTGGCACCGTTGAATTGGCCGTTGAGCAGCCTCAGCTCACTGCCCATGTGTGCTGTGTAGAAGTTGAAGGAGACGTGGTACGGCTGGCCGGCCGACAGAGAGCGCCCCCTATTGTTGGTGAACACCAGGTAGCAGATGTAGTCTCCAGGGTTGTACTTCCCAGACACCTCGACGATGGCCTCATCCTTAAACAGCTCCATCTCCTGCTTTTCACTCACTTCGCCACCAAACACAGGGAGACCAGGTGTTGCTGTATCTCAGCTGGAACCTAAGAAACAGAGCAGACTTTTCACTATAAATATAGAAAGAAAAAAATAAAGAAAGAGGTGTGTCTGTTGGGTAGTGTAGTTGGACTGAGTCAGCGGTGGGTGTTGGGTAGTGTAGTTGGACTGAGTCAGTGGTGTCTGTTGGGTAGTGTAGTTGGACTGAGTCAGTGGTGTCTGTTGGGTAGTGTAGTTGGACTGAGTAAGTGGTGTCTGATGGGTAGTGTAGTTGGATTGAGTCAGTGGTGTCTGTTGGGTAGTGTAGTTGGACTGAGTCGGTGGTGTCTGTTGGGTAGTGTAGTTGGACTGAGTCAGTGGTGTCTGTTGGGTAGTGTAGTTGGATTGAGTCAGTGGTGTCTGTTGGGTAGTGTAGTTGGATTGAGTCAGTGGTGTCTGTTGGGTAGTGTAGTTGGATTGAGTCGGTGGTGTCTGTTGGGTAGTGTAGTTGGACTGAGTCAGTGGTATCTGTTCATGGGTCAGGGTCTGCTCACCCGTTGATGTAGGCATTGTTGTTGTAGTAGTAGTAGTAGTAGTAGTAGTAGTAGTAGTAGTAGTAGTAGTTGTTGTTTTCCCACACTCTGACCGCTGTGATGCGTCCCTCACCGGAGGAGGCAAATGGGGTGCCAGTGCCCAGACCCACCGCAGAGGAATACGAGTACGGGTCTTTGATGGCTAAAATAACATGGGCAATATGTTTTCTATATTTACTATATTAATATTACATATTTATATTTACATCATTTTAATTTTACCAACACATTTCTCAAAGATCTTTACATGATGAATAAAGTGCAGATTAATTTACTAAAGTACATTCTGCAATGCATCAGAGGTTGTCTCAAAGAAGAACTCCTAAGTCTAACTGAAAAGACAAGTTGGTGAAAGCACAAAAGCTATTATTTAATGATTGAATTATTATTCTAATTATTTATTTTTTTACTCACGCATTGCCAAGCAGTGGCCAAGAACACTGACAAACAGTGGAGGCTGATGAGGGGAGGACAGCTCACAATAATGGCTGGAATGGAGCAACTGGAATGGCATCTAACACATGGAAATCATGTGTTTGTTGTATTTGATACCATTCCACTAATTTGGCTCCAGACATTACCACGAGCCCATCCTCCCCAATTAAAGTGGCACCAACCTCCTGTGGTGACAAACAGGATTGAGAATATTCTGCCAAAGATAGGAATCATTACATATGACCTTTCATTTCACTCAGTTTCACTTTCACCCATTTCACTTCAAATGGTTAAACTTGAAATAAGTTTGTTAATAATGTTTTTCATACAAGTTAGGCATTTTACCTGTCAAGAAAATACACTTTTTTGAATTGTGAAATGTGACTTAACAAACAAACCATTCTTGAACGTGAAATGTTATAAAACATCTTTAAAAAGTTGAACCTACTCTTGTTTACTACAATCTATCTTGCAGTGCTAAGCTACTGTCAAATAAAAATGATGTCAGATCAATTAAATTTACATTTTTAGGCAATAGGGCCAAAGTGTTTGTGCCCATGTACCAAGACATGATGAGTATTAACGTCATAATATTTCCCACACCAGTATCATGAGTTAAAGTGAAAGTTTTCTATTTAGTTAGTTGTGTACACACCCACAGTGATATCTTGAGATCTGTGTGAAAACCTGTGAGAGCTTCTTATCTCTCTGTCTCTGCCAGGTCCTTCTAGTCTACTGCTTCCTCTTAGAACTGCATTTATACATGCTGAACATTCCATCAGCTATAAACGGAAGGAGCATGCCAAAGAACACCTTTAGTAACTCACTATAAAATGCATCATGCAACAATTACAAAGATTTTACTGAGTTACAGCTCATATAAAGAAATCAGTCAATTGAAATA
Organism: Coregonus clupeaformis; assembly: GCF_020615455.1. Classification (NCBI taxonomy): domain Eukaryota; kingdom Metazoa; phylum Chordata; class Actinopteri; order Salmoniformes; family Salmonidae; genus Coregonus; species Coregonus clupeaformis. Next base: position 5,876,423 of record NC_059219.1, read on the forward strand.
AATAAATTAGGCCCTAATCTATGGATTTCACATGACTGGGAATACAGATATGCATCTGTTGGTCACGGATACCTTTAAAAGAGAGTAGGGGTGTGGATCAGAAAACCAGTCAGTATCTGATGTGACAGAGTTTATCAGGCTGTTGATTGTGGGCTGTGGAATGTTGTCCCACTCCTTTGCAATGGCTGTGCGGAGTTGCTGAATTTTGGCGGGGAACTGGAACACGCTGTGGTACACGTTGATCCGGAGCATCCCAAACATAATCAGTGGGTGACATGTCTGGTGAGTATGCAGGCCATGGAAGAACTGGGGCATTTCCAGCTTCCAGGAATTGTGTACAGATCCTTGCGACATGGGGCAGTGCATTATCATGCTGAAACATGAGGTGAAGGCGGCGGATGAACGGCATGACAATGGGCCTCAGGATCTCATCACGGTCTCTCTGCACATTCAAATTGCCATTGATAAAATGCAATTGTGTTCGTTGTCCATAGCTTATGCCTGCCCATACCATAACCCCACCGCCACCATGTGCACTCTGTTCACAACGTTAAATCAGCAAAGTGGTCTGTGGTTGTGAGACCGGTTGGACGTACTGCCAAATTATCTAGAGAAATGAACATTAAATTATCTGGCAACAGCTCTGGTGGACATTCCTGCATTTAGCATGCCAATTGCACGCTCCCTCAAAACTTCAGACATCAGTGACATTGTGTTGTGTGACAAAACTGCACATTTTAGAGTGGCCTTTTATTGTCCCCAGCGCAAGGTGCACCTGTATAATGATCATGCTGTTTAATCAGCTTCTTGATATGCCATACCTGTTGCATGGATTGATTATCTTGGCAAAGGAGAAATGCTCACTAACAGGGATGGAAACAAATTTGTGCACAACATTTTAGAGAAATACACTTTTTGTGCATATGGAACATTTCTGGGATCTTTTATTTCAGCTCATGAAACATGGGACCAACACTTTACATGTTGTGTTTATATTTTTTGTTTAGTGTACAGTAGTTAGTTCACATAAAGATGTATGTAATTCATCTCTATTGAACAAACCAACAAAATCTGGACATTCTGGAGTCCTATTTTGACAGTAAAATATAAGAACTAGTCTATTTTCAACCCAAAATTCATGATTAGGTTGCACATCAAAATATCTGGAATCATGCATTCCTGCTTGGACATGTTAGATGAACAACTTATTTCTTGAAACCTCAGTAGCGTATTATTTATACTTCTTAATAAAGCACTAAGAATGACTTCATAAGATGATTACACGGGGCTTGTGTCCCCAACTGTAAAATGTTGTACCACAAGTGACACCAGAGGAGAATGTTAGTCTGGAGCTCTGCAATAGTAACACTTAGGGTAGATGTTCATTCAGGGGAACACGTGATTTACAATATAGCCGAAGTCGTTAGCTTGGCTTTTATAATGTATAAGGCTTAAGCAGACAGACAGACAGACAGACAGAGAACAAGAAGAAGCACTGAGTGACAGCAGAGAAGATGCTGAGACAGACAGACAGACAGCACAACAGGGAGGCTAACCAAATGGCTAGAGCAGAGGCCCAGTTATAGTGGTGAGTTGTATCTCCAGTGGGGTTTTCATATTGTATTTGTTTTAATCATCAGATGGTTAAGAAAGAGGAGGAGGACCATGTCTTGTAAGTCACTGGCACAGAAATGGTTAAGAAACACTATATTGTACTGCCAGTGTTACATGTCAGCACCAGTGCCTGTGTGTAAGTACGGTGTGTAGGGTCAGGGTGTATGTGTGGGGAGGGGGTGTGTGTGTATGGAGTTGGCGGCACTCACAGTGATGTGGCCTATTGTAGATAAAATGCCAGGGCCAAATTCTTGTCCCAGTCCGCCCCTGTTGTTTTCTAATTGGTCAAGGCTACTTTGGGAGGAAGTGTCAAGGAAATATTACAAGGAAATACAATGCCTTCAGAAAGTATTCACACCCCTTGACTTTCCCCCATTTTGGTGTGTTACAGCCTAAATTTAAAATGGATTACGTTGAGATTTTTGTCACTGGCCTACACACAATACCTCATAATATCAAAGTGGAATGATGTTTTTAGAAATGTTTACAAATGAATTAAAAATGAAAAGCTGAAATGTCTTGAGTCAATAAGTTATGGCAAGCCTAAATAAGTTTGCTTAACAAGTAATATAGTACGTTGCATGGACTGACTCTGTGTGCAATAATAGAGTTTAACATGATTTTTGAATGACTACCTCATCTCTGTACCCCACACACAGTGGCGGCTCCTGAAAAAATTCTCAGGGGGGCAATTTTTCTGATGATTTAGGTGACCTACACACATTTTAAAAAAGATATGTCCAGCAACAACATGAAGACAGGGGCAGCATATAAGTCAATACCAGAAGCATTTATTGACTGATCTCAAAAGTGTTGGCTTACCAGGGTTGGTGGAGCCCTCAGTTTCATCTTTGCCTCGCAAAGCTAACTCAAACACTCCGCAAAACTTCACACACTGGATTAGCCGGCTGAGGATGTGGCGGTTCTTGCTAATGTCGTAGTAAATATATTTGTTATAGTGAATATGGAATATGATATGTTGAGTAAAATGTTGTGCTAAGATCTATTTAGGTCAGGAGCTGGTTATAAGTTCTGTTCCTATCCAATAACAATGGACAAAAGGGTCCTATCTTGTCAGCCTTGTCAGTTTCAGTTCTCCAGTAAACTTGTGATTATCAACACTAACCTCATCGTTGTGGCGGCGGACAGCTAGCCTGTATCCCTCATCCAGTTGAGTGGGAATGTTCACTCTCCCCAAAGCAGACAATCTCAAACAGCTATCCATGTGGGTCTTTGACAGCTCATGTTTCTTAATCTTTCCTGAAAGATGGTGCATGTCCGTTACACACCAGTCGCTGTCCAAGCGGTGCTGTCTGCCGTGCCGCCTTCAGGGTGAAAGAGTAAGCAGGGGGTAGCAGAAGACTGCATTAGCTACATCGCAGCCTGCTAGCCAGGTTTTTCGTTCGTACCAATTTTTGGAAAATCCTCGGGTGTAGGACTTACCCCCTTTAGTAGAAACCTGTTGAATTATTAAATTTGGTCTGGGAGGTCCTAATTGTTTCGTTGCCAATTTATCTTCATTTGTTCGCCGACAAAAAGGAACTTCTTTCAAAGACACAATCGAGTTGCACTGAAGCCTAGCCATTTTGATAGAAGTAGTGAATTGATTGATGCTGCTACCCGCTCTTTTCTTAGTTACGTTCATGGTTATATGTTACGTATGACGAAAGCGCGTAAGTGCAAGCCCTCAGAAACCCATAGAGATTGTATTGAAAGCTCTGATATTTGAAAAAATAGATTTTACATGGGAGTCTATGACAGACTTCTGGGCGATTTTCAACCTGACTGAAATCGCCCCAAAAAGGGGGGCCATTTGAAGCACGACTTTAGCCTGATTGGACATTTAGTGGCACTGTGGCAGATCAGACGTCTAGATTACAACACTGATAACTACTGTTGCCGTGATATAATTGATTAGAAAAAAAATCCCTTCCTTTTCCCGTTTGGCAGTGCGTCGCCCATATCACCCTATTGAACACACCGCCCCTGCCCACACATACAATTATCTCTAAGGTCCCTCAGTCGAGCAGTGAATTGCAAGCACAGATTCAACCACAAAGACCAGGGAGGTTTTCCAATGCCTCGCAAAGAAGAGCACCTATTGGTAGATGAGTAAAAAAAAACATCCTGAAAATCGTTTTTCTCACAAAATCGTGTGTAGCGTCCGAACGGTTTGGCCTACAAACTATTTAAATATGTGTAAAAAGATGTACATGTATTTCCCGAGCTTTCTTATATCTCGTAGATATAGGACAGACACTTCAAAACCTTATTCCTTATGATTCATTTTTTGACTGTATTTTTTGCCATTTATGAATGTGTCATTCAAAGCGTTTCTATGGGCTATAGGAGTAAAGGCCAAATTCAATATTTTATATAGACTGGCTAGGCCCCTCCAGGACCTTAATGTGCTTCTTCTTGAGCCACTCCTTTGTTGCCTTGGCCGTGTGATGGTCTTGTAGCCCATTCTAGCCTTGTGTAGGTCTACAATCTTGTCCCTGACATCCTTGGAGAGCTCTTTGGTCTTGGCCATGGTGGAGAGTTTGGAATCTGATTGATTGATTGCTTCTGTTGACAGGTGTCTTTTATACAGGTAACAAGCTGAGATTAGGAGCACTCCCTTTAAGAGTGTGCTCCTAATCTCAGCTCGTTACCTGTATATAAGACACCTGGGAGCCAGAAATCTTTCTGATTGAGAGGGGGGTCAAATACTTATTTCCCTCATTAAAATGCAAATCAATTTATAACATTTTTGTCATGTGTTTTTCTGGATTTTTTGTTGTTGTTGTTATTATGTCTCTCACTGTTCAAATAAACCTACCATTAAAATTATAGACTGATAATTTCTTTGTCAGTGGGCAAACGTACAAAATCAGCAGGGGATGAAATACTTTTTTCCCTCACTGTAATGGCAAGTCTTACAAGACTTGATACATATTAATCAAACAGGGTTTATGAAAAATAGGCACTTACAAACAAATATAAGTAGATGTTTCAGTTTAATACAATACGCTAAAAAACAAGATATAGATTTATCAATAAAGGCTGTTGATTCCGAAAAGGCTTTTGACCGCCTTAAATGGCTTTGTTTATTCAAAACTTTGGAAGCTTTCAACTTTCCAGCTGAGCTAATAAATGTAAAAAAAAATATGATGTACAGTATAATTAAGCAATAAGGCCCGAGGGGGTGTGGTATATGGTCCAGGGAATTCGCATTGCATCGTGCATAAAAACAGCCCTTAGCTGTGGTCTATGGCCAAAATACCACGGCTAAGGGCTGTTTTTATGCACGACGCAACGCGAATTCCCTGGACACAGCCCTTAGCCGTGGTATAGTGGCCATATATCACAAACCCCCAAGGTGCCTTATTGCTATTATGAACTGGCTACCAAAGTAATTAGAGCAGTCAAAATCTATGTTTTGTCATACCCGTGGTATATGGTCTGATATACCACAGCTGTCAGCCAATCAGATTAAATCCGTATAGCAGAAGTTCTGCGTATTAGAGCGTTTGAAATTGAAAGATTTGATTTGATTTGATTTATTCAGATACCCATTAGCCGACGGCAATGGCGACAGCTAGTCTTACTGGGGTCCGATATATAACAAAAAAGACATTACAGACAAAATACTTAACATACATTTAAAAACATTAACACGTAGTGTGTGTGCATCTATCAGTTACACATACATGTCAGTACATATACACAACAAGTAGGTCACATGGGGGAGAGCCGTTGTGCCGTGAGGTGTTGCTATATTTGTTTTTTTTAAACCAGGTTTGCTGTTTACTGCGTTATATAAGATGGAAGGGACTTCCATGCACTGTATAATACTGTATGTTTCCTTGAATTTGTTCTGGACCTGGGGACTGTGAAAAGACCCCTGGTGGATTGTCTGGTAGGGTAAGTGTGTGTGTCGGTGCTGTGTGTAAGTTGACTATGCAAACCATTTGGAATTTCCAACACATTAATGTTTCTTATAAAAACAAGAAGTCAGTCTTTCCTCAACTCTTAGCCAAGAGAGACTGGCATGCATATTATTAATATTAGCCCTCTGATTACAATGAAGAGCAAGATGTGCTGCTCTGTTCTGGACCAGCTGCAGCTTAACTAGGTCTTTCCTTGGAATACTTGACAATATGACTAGACAATAATCAAGATAAGATAAAACTAGAGCCTGCAGGACTTGCTTTGTGGAGTGTGGTGTCAAAAAAGCAGAGCATCTCTTTATTACGGACAGACCTCTCCCCATCTTTACAACCAATGAATCTACATATTTTGACCATGACAGTTTACAATCTAAGGTAACACCAAGTAATTTAGTTTCCTCAACTTGTTCAACAGCCACACCTATCACGTTTTAGAGAAGACCCAGATGCAGACAGTGTCGAAGTAACAACATTTTATTACTAGAACAGAGGGCAGGCAAAACGACAGGTCAAGGGCAGGCAGAGGTCAGTAATCCAGTGTGGTGGGACAAGGTACAGAACGGCAGGCAGGCTCAGGGTCAGGGCAGGCAGAATGGTCAAAACCGTGAAAACTAGAAAACAGGAACTTTAGAAAAGACAGGAGCAAGGGGGAAAACGCTGGTAGGCTTGACAAACAAAACAAACTGGCAACAGACAAACAGAGAACACAGGTATAAATAGACTGGGGATAATGGGGAAGATGGGCGACACCTGGAGGGGGGTGGAGATAATCACAAAGACAGGTGAAACAGATCAGGGTGTGACAATACAATTCATTACCAGATTCAGCTGAGGTCTAGAATTTAGGGAATGATTTGTACCAAATACAATAAGTTTTAGAAATGTTCAAGACCAGTTTATTACTGGCCACCCATTCCAAAACAGACTGCAACTCTTTGTTAAGGGTTTCAGTGACTTCATTAGCTGTGGTTGCTGATGCGTATATGGTTGAATCATCAGCATACATGGACACACATGCTTTGTTTAATGCCAGTGGCAGGTCATTGGTAAAAATAGAAAAGAGTAGAGGGCCTAGAGAGCTGCCCTGTGGTACACACCACTTTACATGTTTGACATAAGAGAAGCTTCCTTTAAAGAAAACCCTCTGAGTTATATTAGATAGATAGCTCTGACTCCACGATATGGCAGAGGTTCAAAAGCCATAACACATAAGTTTCTTCAACAACAGGTTATGGTTAATAATATCAAAGGTTGCACTGAAATCTAACAGTACAGTACCCAAAATATTCTTATCATCAATTTCTTTAAACCAATCATCAGTCATTTGTGTCAGTGCAGTACATGTTGAGTGCCCTTCTCTATAAGCATGCTGGAAGTCTGTTGATAATTTGTTTACAGAGAAGTAGCATTGTATTTGGTCAAATACAATGTTTTCCAAAAGTTTGCTAAGAGCTGGCAGCAAGCTGATAGGTCTGCTTTTAGAGCCAGTAAAGGCCGCTTTACCACTCTTGGGTAGGGGAATGACTGTGGCTTCCCTCCAGGCCTGAGGACAAAGACTTTCCTCTAGGCTCTCTAAAGATATGACAGATAGGATTGGCTAGAGTCAGCTACCATTCTCAGTAGCTTTCCATCTAAGTTGTCAATGCCAGGAGGTTTGTCATTATTTATCGATAACAATACTTTTCCCACCTCTCCCACACTAACTTGACAAAATTCAAACTTGCAATGCTTTTCTTTCATTACATGTTTTTTTTTATACATTAGTACGATGGCTCACTGTTTGTTGTTGGCATTTCCTGCCTAAATTTGCCCACTTTGCCAATAAAGTAATCATTTGTCAATAAAGTCATCAATTGGCCACATCAAATGGTTTTGTGATGAATAAGCCATCTGATTCGATGAAAGAAGGAGTTGAATTTGTGTTTCTGCCCACAATTTCATTTAAAGTACTCCAAAGTTTTTTTTACATCATTCTTTATATCATTGATCTTGACTTCATAATACAGTTTCTTCTTCTTTTTGTTAAGTTTAGTCACATCATTTCTCAATTTTCAGTACAGTGCCTTGCAAAAGTATTCATCCCCCTTGGCGTTTTTTCCATTTTGTTGCATTACAACCTGTAATTTAAATTGATTTTTATTTGGATTTCATGTAATGGACATACACAAAATAGTCCAAATTGGGGAAGTGAAATGAAAAAAAGAACTTGTTTCAAAAAATGCAAAAAAATTAATAACGGAAAGTGGTGCGTGCATATGTATTCACCACCTTTGCTATGAAGACCCTAAATAAGATCTGGTGCAACCAATTACCTTCAGAAGACACATAATTAGTTAAATAATGTACACCTGTGTGCAATCTAAGTGTCACATGATCTGTCACATGATCTCAGTATATATACACCTGTTCTGAAAGGCCCCAGAGTCTGCAACACCACTAAGCAAGGGGCACCACCAAGCAAGCAGCACCATGAAGACCAAGGAGCTCTCCAAACAGGTCAGCGACAAAGTTGAAGTACAAATCAGGGTTGGGTTATAAAAAAATATCAGAAACTTTTAACATCCCACGGAGCACCATTAAATACATTATTAAAAAAATTAAAAGAATATGGCTCCACAACAAACTTGTCAAGAGAGGGCCGCCCACCAAAACTCACGGACCAGGCAAGGAGGGCATTAATCAGAGAGGTAACAAGAGACCAAAGATAACCCTGAAGGAGCTGCAAAGCTCCACAGTATCTGTCCATAGGACCACTTTAAACCGTACACTCCACAGAGCTGGGCTTCACGGAAGAGTGGCCAGAAAAAAAGCCATTGCTTAAAGAAAAAAATAAGCAAACACGTTTGGTGTTCGCCAAAAGGCATGTGGGAGACTCCCCAAACATATGGAAGAAGGTACTCTGGTCAGATGAGACTAAAATTGAGCTTTTTGGCCATCAAGGAAAACGCTATGTCTGACACAAACCCAACACCTCTCATCACCCTGAGAACACCATAGTGAATAGTTATGCACGCTCAAGTTTTCAGTTTTTTGTCTTATTTCTTGTTCGTTTCACCCCCAAAAATATTTTGCATCTTCAAAGTGGTAGGCATGTTGTGTAAATCAAATGATACAAACCCCAAAAAAATCCATTTTAATTCCAGGATAGGAAAAATGCCAAGGGGGATGAATACTTTCGCAAGCCACTGTAGATGATATATCCTTGTATTGCTACTGCTGTATCATCAAATGAATTATCTAAGTGAGTCTCAGAAATGGCTAATATATTATTCTTTTCTGATGTTAGCAAGTTATTGATTTCATGAATCTTATTTCTAAGGCTACATATATTAATATAGCCTATTTTCATTCCTTTCCTGGGTAGTTTATCAGAGATAGACATAATATAGAAAAGATCAAACAAAGCAAGAGAAAAAATACATTAATCAGTTGGTGTGTGTAAGTGTGTGTGTAAGTGTGTGTGCTGCGGGGTTGAAGATAATTTCCTATTGAGCCGACTTATGCAGTTCTTCCCTTGAATGCCAATGCAAGAACATTGCCTTTACATTTCAATCGCGCTGTAAAGCGGAACTTCCACTATACAGATTGAATCGAGCCCTAACTGAAAAAGACAAGTTGAAGTAGAAAAACAAAATGTATTTATTCATTATTATAATTCAGAATTGTATTTTTATTACTCACGCATTGCCAAGCAGCTGGCCAAGAACACTTTGACAAACAGGATTTAGAACATTCTGCAAAATGGAGGCATCAATACTTAAGACCTTTCATTTCACTCCATTTAACTCTCACTCCATTTCACTTCAAATGGTAAAACTTTATTATTTTTACCTGGTGTTTATATTATTTCACAAAAACAACTAAGGCATTTTACCTGTCAGGTCAACCCCTGTTTCCTGTGGGGAATAAAATAAAATAAACATTTGAATTGTAAAATGTGACTTTACAAACTACAAACCGCACTTGAACGTGAAATGTTATAAAACATCTTTAAAAAGTTGAACCTACTCTTGTTTCCTACAATCACTCCTGCAGTGCTAAGCTACTGAAAAATTGATGTCCGATCATTGAATGTAAATTTAGAGGCAGTAGGGCCAAAATGTTTATTTCTTTACAGTCTAAGACGATGGGTGGGGGGTGCTAAGCTGACTTATGGAATTGTTTAAAGATGGTCATACTATGGATCTTTTAGATATTTGATTTAGAATTTTAGGACCCCTTTAGGTATCCCCCCAAAATATTTGTACATTATTTGATAGAATATTGATGTTGGCTGCTAAAGCCCATAGAAATGCATTGAATAACACATTAAAAAATGGCAAAAAGGACAGTCAAAAAATAAATAATAAGAATCAAGGTTTTGAAGTGTCTGTCCTAAATCTAGGAGATATAAAAAATCGTAGGAAATAAATATATACACATATTTAACCCCTTTTCTGGGTAGGCACAAATCTTCCTTCATACTGTACTTTTTTAAAAACCGGAACCGGTTACCTTCAGATGAGTCCCGTGACAGTTGTGGTGTTATAGAGCAAAACAGAGAACACCACCGTGTTCGTGAGAATCTCCCTTTTCCAGAAGCGGGTCCCATTAGTTTGTAGACCAAACGGTTCGGACTCTACCAAACAGAAGTTGGCACATCGATGGTACCGACTTCAGACGAGTCTCATGCCACTTGTGGGGGCCGTAGAGAAAAACGGAGACCACCATCGTGTTCATGAGTCTCATCTTTCAATAGAGTGGTCATAATACTTTTGCGAGAAGACCGATGTTTGGGATGTCTCATGGTCTGACAAACACAACTCTGCCACTTTTCACCGCAGATGCAGAAGTGCTATATCAGCGGAAGTGGTGGATTGAGACGCATCCAATGCAAATAATATCTCTATCTTAAACTGACAGATTTTGATGTTTTATTTATTTATTTTGCTACTTAGATGGATGCACCGGTGCATCAATCGACTCTAGGGGGATATTATACAGCCAATTACCAAGAGATGATGATATTAACATGTTATAATTTCTTACTATCCTGTGCTTTGTGACATACAACTACAATGGTCAAATGTCACTATTTTGACATATTCTAATGCAGGGCTCCCAGACCAGTATCACGCGTTACAATTGCACATTTTCTATTTAGTTAGTTGTGTACTTACCCACAGCTTGAGATCTGTGTGAAAACATGTGAGAGCTTCTCATCTCTCTGTCAGGTCCTTCTAGTGTACTGCTTCCTCTTAGAACTCCTGCATTTCTATATGCTGAACATATCATTAGCTTGTTTTCTAATTGGTCAACGCTACTTTGAGAAGGGGTGTCAAGGAAATACATGTATTTAGAGGATGTTCTTTCCTCTTAATTGTTACAATATAACTATTTGAAATATTAATTTAAAAAGGTTACACTCTAAACAAAAGAACAATTACATAAATATACCAAAATCAGATGAATTTGAAATATATTGTTTAAATATTATTATTTGTTATGACGATTTTCTCTGGTTTCGAGTACTTCAGGATGTAAGAGAATAGTTGAACACTTAGATGGAGAGTTGATTCATAGTTATTTAATATTTACAGTACAGATTCGTATGACAAGCGGTACGGGCATAGCCTATTGTCATCCGAATGACTTACATAGAAAACCTCTCAGTTTATATAATGCTTTCCGAGCTACTTCCATCCAACAGTTGCCAACCATTATTGAGTGTCACTCATCTCCTACAATAGGATCCCCCTACATGGTATCGTGTGGCACCCTAGCCAGGATATTCCATCACGTACTCCTTCTAAGATTAGAACAAGTGGCCCCCAAGCTATCTTGGCACGCAGACCTTCTGGCACCCACCAGTGACATAAATAACACATGGTGTGTCCTTATCCTCTCTCCCACATACAGCTCATGAGTTTAAAGACATGAACAAATACTGTATAAAAAGACGTTATATCATTATTTTTACCTGTATTTGACCAAATTAGATAAAATATTTTTTTTTTATAAAAGAAAAACGTTCAAAACAGACCTGGCCAAAATAGCAGCACATAAAGTTTCATAAAAATACACACTGACAACATAAAAACACAAAACACAACAATATAAAAACATAAATGTCGAGATCGTTACAGGAAGACTCGTGGAACCAAGGCGCAGCGTGATAAGCGTACATCTTTATTGATACACAACACACGAACAAAACAACAAAACGAAACGATACGTGAAGTCCTGAGGTTACACACACCAAACCTTTACGGATCAAGATCCCACAAACTAACTGGTGCCAACAGGCTGCCTAAGTATGGTCCCCAATCAGAGACAACGAGCTACAGCTGCCTCTGATTGGGAACCACCCTGGCCAACATAGATCTAAACGATCTAGAACAAAAGAAAATCCACACCCTGGCTCAACATTTAAGAGTCCCCAGAGCCAGGGCGTGACAATCAATATACACATTGAGCAGACAAGATGCTTTGGAGGGGTGTAGTGCATCTACAGGTAGGGGTCATCCCCCCCCCCACGTCATTGTTCACCATAGTTTTTACCCTAGTTTTAAAGTCATTCAAAGAGACGAGGTCCTGTAATTTAAAGTCCTATTGTAGCTAATTCCAAGTGGAAGGGCCAGACAACTGGACACTGTTTTACCCAGCTCTGTACAGGCATTAGGCACAGAGAGCAAGATACAGTCATGTGATTGTATGCAATAGTTTTCATTTGTCTGCTGGACAATGTAGGTACACAGGAAAAATGTTATTAGAATTTTTATTATTATATTTTAGAATCAGTCAGTCTTGCCATCTTTAGTTGTGACTACATGTGGATCGGGTCATTAATAGGGTAGTTAGTTCATTGGCTCAAATACCTATTTTATTGTAGAAGATGTGTTTCAGTACAGGTATTTCAGTTTCATTCTAGAGGGCTACATGAGATTCTAAATGTTCTGTCTCCATTATTGTCTGAAGTTTGCTGCAGTCTGTTACAACACAAACATAGTCTTATCCAGAGCGACTAACAGTTAGTGCATTCATCTTAAGGTAGCTAGGTGAGACAACCAAATATCACACAACTATAGTAAGTAAAACTGCTCCTCGGTAAAGCAGCTATCAGCTGTTTAATCATAGGGAAACAAGCTGATTTGAGGTTTTAGCCCAACCCATCTACTGTACCAGTGAAGTTTCCTCTAAAAAACAGACATTTCCATTGACGTGGAAGATGGAGAAATGCAGTAGTTCCTGATGCTCTCATGACAACAGAGAAGTATTTGAATACTTAGACTTTGCCATTGGTAATACTTTATTTGAAGGGGTCTTACATATTATTAGGCATTCAATACACCTTTATGAAACCAGCCATCACATAATGTATGAGTATTGCAGCATAATTCATAAAAACCTACATAACATTTATTCAACATCATTGAACCAAAAGGTTAAGAAGTAGTGTTGTTTCCGTGGCCCTGCATGGTTTGGTATGGATCCTGCACCATTCCCCAGTGGGCCTCCATGGAGGTGATGCCGTTGCCATCGAAGCATCCGCTGAGCAGCAGCAGCTCACTGTCACTGTGGGTGGGGTAGAAGTTGAAGGACTTTCAGTGTGGGGTTCCAGCCTGGAGGAAGCGCCCTCTACTGGTAGCAAAGAACACCTGGCGGACGTAGTTGCTGCTATGGAACTTTCCAGACATCTGGAAGATGGCCTCTCCATCAAACAGCTCCATCTCTTCCTCCCCGTTGGCATATTTGCGGCCATAAACACGGTTCCAGGCGTAACCATACATGAACTGGAAACTGAGGAGGACCAGGTGGAGTAGGCGGGGGAGGAGGAGGAAGGAGAAGGAAGGAGGAGGGTGAAGAGGAAGAGGAAGAGGAGGAGGGGGAATTAGTTTATTTCTGAACATCTTAGTAAGACCCATTGTAACATGTATCTACAGTATGGCATGTTTGTGATGAACACTGATATTCATTACCCAGTGATGTAGCAGTTCTAGATCTCTTTCTTTCTGAACATCTTACTACTACCCATTTAAACATGTATCTACAGTATGGCATCTTTGTGATAAACACTGATAATCATTACCCAGTGATGTAGCTGTTCTAGATCTCCCACACCCTGACAGCCATGAAACGCTTCTGTCCCTCAGACCAGTAAGGATTTCCACTCTCCCGGCCTGCAGCAGCCAAGTAAGAGTTGTACTGGCTTTGGGCTGTGAAGATAATTTCTTACTATCATCATTATCAGTGATATATTCCTGTGCTTTGTGACATACAACTGCATTGTCACTATTTTGACATATTCTAATGCAGGGCTCTCCATCCCTGTTCCTTTAGAGGTATCCTCCTGTTTACACCAGGGCTCTCCAGTCCTGTTCCTGGAGAGATACCCTCCTGTAGGTTTTCACTCCAACCCTGTTCCTGGAGAGCTACCCTCCTGTAGGTTTTAACTCCAACCCTGTTTCTGGAGAGCTTTGAGGTATATATTTAAGTTAAAACTGATTCTAAAATGTAATAATTTAAATTCTAAAATGTTCATGTTAACCTACATTGTCCAGCAGACAAATGAGAACTGTCGCGTAATCTCACATGATTGTATCTTGTTGACCCGTACAGGGCTGGGTAAAATAAAAGTATTCCAGTTTTCTGCTCCTTCCACTTGGAACTTGTGTCTCTTTCAATGACTTTAAAATGAGGGTAAAAACTATGGTGACCAATGAAGTGGGTTGGGGGGGGTCAATGTGATGACCCCTACCTGTAGATGCACTACACCCCTCCAAAGCATCTTGTCTGCTCAATGTGTATAATGATGTTTTTATATTGTTGTGTTTTGTGTTTTTATGTTGTCAGTGTGTCTTTTTTATGAAACTTTATGTGCTGCTATTTTGGCCAGGTCTCAATAAGACTAATTTGGTAAAATACAAAATATTAACAATGGGAATTTCGAATTAATCTGATTTTGGTATATTCATGTAATTGGTATTCTGTTTAGTGTATATCTTTTTTAAAATTTAAAATTCCTATCAGTGGCGTGTATTCATGGATGGCAAGGAAAGCCAGGCTTCCCCAAAAAATTCACCAATAAAAAGAGAAAGAAATATATAACATAATGTATCTTTCGTCTCTCTGTGTTTCATAGTTGTGATAGTTTCTCTGATAGTGTATCATCATCAAGCCTAAACCAATTTTCTTTGTAGGGAAGACGGTGCTTTTGAAATACTTTAATTAGTCACTTTTCATTAGTCTCTTTTCATTTGTCTCTGCTGTGCATTGTTCTTGTATGGGTATGGTATTCCTGTTAACACGTTGTGAATCAGTGTACTGCTCTCTTAGTCTGCACTGTGGGCAGAGAAGCCTGATAGCCTAGACTGGAGACACTTCAGAACACTTGCGGTTATTTTCTTCTTGGACAACTTTGAAACCCTGTGTAGAAAATGTTACGCATATTATTTGCCTCTATAGTGGATTGCTGTTCATAGTTTTGTGTGGCAGAGTTTTTAGCATATCCTCATTCCTTTGTGTGTGTGTGTGTGGAGTGTACTGTGTTTTAAATCATTATGTTTAAGGCAAGGTTTCTAAGTGTGTCTCACCACACTTTAATATTTAATAGAGATAAATAATTTATGTCTTATACCCCTCCTAGATTTGGATTAATTTGCAGCATCTATTGGGGGCCTTTGTTGAACTTTGTGTCAATGACAAAAGTACTGTAGCTTTTTTGTGCTGATCAAAATATTCCCCCTAAAAACAATGCCAAGCATTTTTTCTGCTCCATACAGCAGTCCAACAGGCTGGAGACTGCAGTGACTTCATGAACTTAGGCGTCACTTTCTGCCTCTGGGGTGGACTTTCCTATTGTTATGAAATTGAAGTTCAGTGACAGACTGATACAGTTGAAGTCAGAAGGTTACATACACTTAGGTTGGAGTCATTAAAACTCGTTTTTCAACCACTCCACACATTTCTTGTTAACAAACTATAGTTTTGGCAAGTCGGTTAGGATATCTACTTTGTGCATGACACAAGTAATTTTTCCAACAATTGTTTACAGACAAATTATTTCACTTATAATTCACTGTATCACAATTCCAGTGGGTCAGAAGTTGACTGTGCCTTTAAACAGCTTGGAAAATTCCAGAAAATGATGTCATGGCTTCAGAAGCTTCTGATAGGCAAACTGACATCATTTGAGTCAATTGGAGGTGTACCTGTGGATGTATTTCAAGGCCTACCTTCAAACTCAGTGCCTCTTTGCTTGACATCATGGGAAAATCCAAAGAAATCAGCCAAGACCTCAGAAGAAAAATTGTAGACCTCCTCAAGTCTGGTTCATTCTTGGGAACAATTTCCAAACGCCTGAAAGTACCACGTTCATCTGTACAAACAGTAGTACACAAGTATAAACACCATGGGACCACGCAGCCGTCATACCGCTCAGGAAGGAGACGCGTTCTGTCTCCTAGAGATGAACGTACTTTGGTGCGAAAAGTGCAAATCAATCCCAGAACAAGAGCAAAGGACCTTGTGAAGATGCTGGAAGAAACAGGTACAAAAGTATCTATATCCACAGTAAAACGAGTCCTATATCGACATAACCTGAAAGGGCGCTCAGCAAGGAAGAAGACACTGCTCCAAAACCGCCATGAAAAAGCCAGACTACGGTTTGGAACTGCACATGGGGACAAAGATCCTACTTTTTGGAGAAATGTCCTCTGGTCTGATGAAACAGAAATAGAACTGTTTGGCCATAATGACCATCGTTATGTTTGGAGGAAAACGGGTGGCTTGCAAGCCGAAGAACGACATCCCAACCGTGAAGCACGGGGGTGGAAGCATCATGCTGTGGGGGTGCTTTGCTGCAGGAGGGACTGGTGCACTTCACAAAATAGATGGCATCATGAGGAAGGAAAATTATGTGGATATATTGAAGCAACATCTCAAGACATCAGTCAGGAAGTTAAAGCTTGGTCGCAAATGGGTCTTCCAAATGGACAATGACCCCAAGCATACTTCCAAAGTTGTGGCAAAATGGCTTAAGGACAACAAAGTCAAGGTATTGGAGTGGCCATCACAAAGCCCTGACCTCAACCCTATGGAACATTTGTGGGCAGAACTGAAAAAGCGTGTGCGAGCAAGGAGGCCTACAAACCTGTCTCAGTTACACCAGCTCTGTCAGGAGGAATTAACCAATATTCACCCAACTTATTGTGGGAAGCTTGTGGAAGACTACCCGAAATGTTTGACCCAAGTTAAACAATTGAAAGGCAATGCTACCAAATACTAATTGAGTGTATGTAAACTTCTGACCCACTGGGAATGTGATGAAAGAAATAAAAGCTGAAATAAATCATTCTCTCTACTATTATTGTGACATTTCACATTCTTAAAATAAAGTGGGGATCCTAACTGACCTAAGACAGGGAATTTTTACTAGGATTAAATGTCAGGAATTGTGATAAACAGAGTTTGAATGTATTTGGCTAATCCACATTCCATTCTTTTCCGCAGGCAGGCAGGCTGTGGGAAACCATTCTGATCATCAGTTTCTGTTTCTCTTGCCAGACAGGATATATTTATATCACCGCACACAGGTGTGTTATAGAGTTATGAAACATTCACATTAAATGTTAGAGAATAGCAGAAACTTGCTGTCATCTGTCAATTATTCAACCGGTATTGTGACCCAGTCAATTGTGGACCTATGGTCATTTATAACCGTGTTTGACTGTTTCTGTCTGCCTCTTGTACACCTGTCTTTAGAAGAAAACATGCGAGACATCATTTGCTTATCAGGAAAGGATTGAGGAAGTAATGGCAATGCCTCGTACATGTGTTGTTATAGCGACCAACCAGGTGAAATTCCATTATATGTCTTCTTCTTGATTGATGACTAGATAATGTGTTGTCAGACACTGAATTACATGTTTTTCTTGGCACTGGTTGGCGAACAAGTGTAACTGAGGATGGCTAAGATAATCCTGGCAAAAGAGGTCAAACCATTACATGGTTTATGTAAGACAGTTTAAAATATTGTTTTGGGAATCTTGTAGGTACTATACATCTACAGATAGGAGAGCTTACGAGGCAGGCTACAATAGTACATAGGATTCCTTTAAGAATATACATAAGTGGAGTATAATCATAACTCACTCTCATCTCAAATGGAAGAGCGGCTACAGACTCACCATCAGAGTCGACTCACAAGACTTAAGGTGACTATTTTATTTTTCATATTCTAACATTACACACATACACTCACCCGTTCATGAAAATGGATCGCTCCTACAGACAGCTCACCCTGTTGTACTGCGCCACTATTTGTCTGTTTGTAGCCCGCCTGTTAGCTTGCAAGATTCTTGCCATTCTCCTTCGACCTCTCTCATCAACAAGCTGTTTTCGCCCACAGGACAGCCGCTGACTGGATGTTTTTTGTTTGTTGCACCATTCTTGGTAAACCCTAGACACTGTCGTGCATGAAAAGCCCTGGATCCGGCGTGCCTGGCACCGACGATCATACCAAGCTCAAAGTCGCTTAGGTCACTTGTTTCGCCCATTCTAATGTTCAATTGAACAGTAACTGAATGCCTCGATGCCTGTCTGCCTGCTTGATATAGCAAGCCATGGCCACGTGACTCGCAGAAGGGATCTCGGAACATGCAACTTGTTGATTCTTGTCATGTATGGGCTATTGCATCAGACGACCACATTGGGTTCCACTCCTATCAGCTAAAAACAAGAAGAAACTGCTCCAGTGGGCACACAATCACCATCACTGGACAATTGAGGAGTGGAAAATTATTGGCAGCTCCGAAAAATCCAGATTCCTGTTGTGTCATGCTGATGGCAGAGTCAGGGTATGGCGTAAGCAGCATGAGTCCATGGACCCATCCTGCATTTTGTCAATGGTACAGGCTGGTAGTGGTGGTGTACCCAGTGGCGGCTCCTGAAAAAATTCTCAGGAGGGGCAATTTTTCTGATGATTTCGGTGACCTACACACATTTTAAAAAAGATATGTCCAGCAACAACATGAAGACAGGGGCAGCATATAAGTCAATACCAGAAGCATTTATTGACTGATCTCAAAAGGGTTGGCTTACCAGGGTTGGTGGAGCCCTCAGTTTCATCTTTGCCTCGCAAAGCTAACTCAAACACTCCGCAAAACTTCACACACTGGATTAGCCGGCTGAGGATGTGGCGGTTCTTGCTAATGTCGTAGTAAATATATTTGTTATAGTGAATATGGAATATGATATGTTGAGTAAAATGTTGTGCTAAGATCTATTTAGGTCAGGAGCTGGTTATAAGTTCTGTTCCTATCCAATAACAATGGACAAAAGGGTCCTATCTTGTCAGCCTTGTCAGCAGGTGGCCAAGGACAACACCCACGCCATAGGCCTCTCAGTTCTTCCAACTCACGAGTTCTTGCCCTGAGGACACACACACACACAAACACACACACACACACACATCATCACTGTTAAACACACACACACACACACACACACACACACACACACACACACATCATCACTGTTAAAACACACACACACACACACACAAAAATCCCCCTCTCTTAGGCTGAACATTTGAAGACAGAGAACCCGACTCAGAGCCAATGCAACAGTGACAGTAGCCTGGAGGGGACCTCGCCCAACTCATCAGGACCAATCAGAAGATCAGAACTACTAGATTCAACCTACTTCATTTATTGCATAAAATGTCTGCACACAATGTTTCGGGGCTCTCTTCAGATAATAATAATAATAATAATAAGCCATTTAGCAGACGCTTTTATCCAAAGCGACTTACAGTCATGCGTGCATACATTTTTGTGTATGGGTGGTCCCGGGGATCGAACCCACTACCTTGGCGTTACAAGCACCATGCTCTACCAGCTGAGCTACAGAAAGTGGATACTCATGGATGCGCATCGCAATTGTAAAATGTCAACACAATTGGAGACACCACGTCATTTTTGGAGACATGTTATTGACAGTAAACTATTGTAGATGCGACTGCTAACTAAATAAAACATTTTAGCTGGCTAGCTAATCATCTTAGCTAAATGTGGGGCAAACAATTCAGTTATTTACCGTTCATTTGAGGGATTGGGGTGAAAGAAATCGAGTTACATAGTGATACTTTACGATATACTGTATTGACAATATCGCAATATTTTAGCGCTAGTTGGCTGTACCTGCACCAAAACACCATTATTGTTCCTTCATAGCTTGTTCTCAATCTTTTCACATTGGGAGCCAATTTGTTTTCAGCACTTTTATTTCCATGACTGATCAAAACTCGTTCTCATGGCTTTCTGATCCCTCTGCAGCAGACATATGGTGCGCAATAAAATCACAGTATCGAATCGCAATACGTATAGAATCATGAGACTCGCAATGCTGATGCATATATCTTATCGTGAGGTTCCTGGCAATTCCCAGCCCAAGTTCATTTGCCACAACAAATCTCTTCGCTAGCAAACGCGATGTCTTCTCCAAAACGGCAATGTGTCTCCAGCAATGTTTACTTTTTTGACGTTCTATGGCATCTCCACTTTCCAAGCATATATGACCACATGTAATATTTTGGTAAGTGATGCAAATAGTGAACTATGTAGGGCCAGGATGTAAAATATATGTAGCTGCAGCAATTTCTCTTATCTGATATGGTAAGTAATGGGGCTTAATTTATAGCTCCCTAAGAGTTTGACGAACGGGTCCGTGAACGCGATTCCAGATATCTTTACCTCTGAATAAACTGCCTTTATTATACCATATCCACCCTGTCCAAAGTCTCTACTTGGTCTCAGTTCTCCAGTAAACTTGTGATTATCAACACTAACCTCATCGTTGTGGCGGCGGACAGCTAGCCTGTATCCCTCATCCAGTTGAGTGAGTGGCAATGTCTTTTTTCGTTCGTACCAATTTTTGGAAAATCCTCGGGTGTAGGACTTTCCGCCTTTAGTAGAAACCTGTTGAATTATTAAATTTGGTCTGGGAGGTCCTAATTGTTTCGTTGCCAATTTATCTTCATTTGTTCGCCGACAAAAAGGAACTTCTTTCAAACAATCCGCTCTTTTCTCAGTTACGTTCATGGTTACGTAACGTATGACGAAAGCGCGTAAGTGCAAGCCCACAGACACCCATTGAGATTGTATTGAAGGCTCTGAAATTTGAAAAAAATAGATTTTACATGGGAGTCTATGACAGACTTCTGGGCGATTTTCAACCTGACTGAAATCGCCCCCAAAAGGGGGGAGCCATTTGAAGCACGACTTTAGCCTGATTCGACATTTAGTGGCAGTGTGGCACTGTGGCAGATCAGACGTATAGATTACAACACTGATAACTACTGTTGCCGTGATATAATTGATTAGAAAAAAAATCCCTTCCTTTTCCCGTTTGGCAGTGCGTCGCCCATATCGCCCTATTGAACAGGCCGCCCCTGGGTGTACCGCCATCCAACCTGCAGAAACTGTGTGTCACCATCGCGTCATCATGGACCAACATCCCTCACGAACATTTACAACTTGTAGAATCCATGCCCCAAAGAATTCAGGCTGTTGTGGAGGCAAATGGGGGTCCAACCTGGGAGGAGATGGGGGTACCTAATAACCTGTCCGATGAGTTTATAATTAGTTAATAATATGCATAATGGTATGCATTGATGCTGTTTTCTTGTTATGACAACATATCTGTCCTATATTGGAATGCAGAATTGTATCTGAACACATTAACTCTTTTCCAGAATAAAGCATTCAGCGACAGAATGATCTCGCTTGTGATTCTCTGCATGCAGTTGGCCACATTATGGGCTCAATTGTCCTGCTAGCAGAGCTGATTCATCAAACCTATCAACACACAACTGTCTATATTCTCCATAAAATAATGCACCATACATAGTCTTATTAGAAGAGGGCTATCCAACCCTATTCCTGGAGAGCTACCATCCTGTAGGTTTTTATTCTAACCCTAATCTAGCACACCTGATTCTAACAGTTCACTGGTTTATAAGATGGATCAGGTTAGTTACAACTGGGGCAAATATACAGTACAGGAGGGTAGCTCTCCAGAAACAGGGTTGGAGTGAAAACCTACAGGAGGGTCTCTCCAGGAACAGGGTTGGAGTTAAAACCTACAGGAGGGTATCTCTCCAGGAACAGGGTTGGAGAGAAAACCTTCAGGAGGGTAGCTCTCCAGGAACAGGATCGGAGAGCCCTGGTGTAAACCTACAAGAGGGTAGCTCTCCAGGAACAGGACTGGAGAGCCCTGGTGTAAACCTACAGGAGGGTAGCTCACCAGGAAAAGGGTTGGAAAACCCTGGTGTAAACAGGAGGATACCTCTAAAGGAACAGGGATGGAGAGCCCTGCATTAGAATATGTCAAAATAGTGACAATGCAGTTGTATGTCACAAAGCACAGGAATATATCACTGATAATGATGATAGTAAGAAATTATCTTCACAGCCCAAAGCCAGTACAACTCTTACTTGGCTGCTGCAGGCCGGGAGAGTGGAAATCCTTACTGGTCTGAGGGACAGAAGCGTTTCATGGCTGTCAGGGTGTGGGAGATCTAGAACAGCTACATCACTGTGTAATGATTATCAGTGTTCATCACAAACATGCCATACTGTAGATACATGTTACAATGGGTCTTACTAAGATGTTCAGAAATAAACTAATTCCCCCTCCTCCTCTTCCTCTTCCTCTTCACCCTCCTCCTTCCTTCTCCTTCCTCCTCCTCCCCCGCCTACTCCACCTGGTCCTCCTCAGTTTCCAGTTCATGTATGGTTAAGCCTGGAACCGTGTTTATGGCCGCAAATATGCCAACGGGGAGGAAGAGATGGAGCTGTTTGATGGAGAGGCCATCTTCCAGATGTCTGGAAAGTTCCATAGCAGCAACTACGTCCGCCAGGTGTTCTTTGCTACCAGTAGAGGGCGCTTCCTCCAGGCTGGAACCCCACACTGAAAATCCTTCAACTTCTACCCCACCCACAGTGACAGTGAGCTGCTGCTGCTCAGCGGATGCTTCGATGGCAACGGCATCACCTCCATGGAGGCCCACTGGGGAATGGTGCAGGATCCATACCAAACCATGCAGGGCCACGGAAACAACACTACTTCTTAACCTTTTGGTTCAATGATGTTGAATAAATGTTATGAAGGTTTTTATGAATTATGCTGCAATACTCATACATTATGTGATGGCTGGTTTCATAAACGTGTATTGAATACCTAATAATATGTAAGACCCATTCAAATAAAATATTACCAATGGCAAAGTCTAAGTATTCAAATACTTCTCTGTTGTCATGAGAGCATCAGGAACTACTGCATTTCTCCATCTTCCACGTCAATGGAAATGTCTGTTTTTAGAGGAAACTTCACTGGTACAGTAGATGGGTTGGGCTAAAACCTCAAATCAGCTTGTTTCCCTATGATTAAACAGCTGATTGCTGCTTTACCGAGGAGCAGTTTTACTTACTATAGTTGTGTGATATTTGGTTGTCTCACCTAGCTACCTTAAGATGAATGCACTAACTGTTAGTCGCTCTGGATAAGACTATGTTTGTGTTGTAACAGACTGCAGCAAACTTCAGACAATAATGGAGACAGAACATTTAGAATCTCATGTAGCCCTCTAGAATGAAACTGAAATACCTGTACTGAAACACATCTTCTACAATAAAATAGGTATTTGAGCCAATGAACTAACTACCCTATTAATGACCCGATCCACATGTAGTCACAACTAAAGATGGCAAGACTGACTGATTCTAAAATATAATAATAAAAATTCTAATAACATTTTTCCTGTGTACTTACATTGTCCAGCAGACAAATGAAAACTATTGCATACAATCACATGACTGTATCTTGCTCTCTGTGCCTAATGCCTGTACAGAGCTGGGTAAAACAGTGTCCAGTTGTCTGGCCCTTCCACTTGGAATTAGCTACAATAGGACTTTAAATTACAGGACCTCGTCTCTTTGAATGACTTTAAAACTAGGGTAAAAACTATGGTGAACAATGACGTGGGGGGGGGGGATGACCCCTACCTGTAGATGCACTACACCCCTCCAAAGCATCTTGTCTGCTCAATGTGTATATTGATTGTCACGCCCTGGCTCTGGGGACTCTTAAATGTTGAGCCAGGGTGTGGATTTTTCAATGTTTAGTTTTCTATGTTTTTTGTTCTAGATCGTTTAGATCTATGTTGGCCAGGGTGGTTCCTAATCAGAGGCAGCTGTAGCTCGTTGGCTCTGATTGGGGACCATACTTAGGCAGCCTGTTGGCACCAGTTAGTTTGTGGGATCTTGATCCGTAAAGGTTTGGTGTGTGTAACCTCAGGACTTCACGTATCGTTTCGTTTTGTTGTTTTGTTCGTGTGTTGTGTATCAATAAAGATGTACGCTTATCACGCTGCGCCTTGGTTCCACGAGTCTTCCTGTAACGATCTCGACATTTATGTTTTTATATTGTTGTGTTTTGTGTTTTTATGTTGTCAGTGTGTCTTTTTTATGAAACTTTATGTGCTGCTATTTTGGCCAGGTCTGTTTTGAACGTTTTTATTTTAATAAAAAAATATATTTTATCTAATTTGGTCAAATACAGGTAAAAATAATGATATAACGTCTTTTTATACAGTATTTGTTAATGTCTTTAAACTCATGAGCTGTATGTGGGAGAGATGATAAGGACACACCATGTGTTATTTATGTCACTGGTGGGTGCCAGAAGGTCTGCGTGTCAAGATAGCTTGGGGGCCACTTGTGCTAATCTTAGAAGGAGTACGTGATGGAATATCCTGGCTAGGGTGCCACACGATACCATGTAGGGGGATCCTATTGTAGGAGATGAGTGACACTCAATAATGGTTGGCAACTGTTGGATGGAAGTAGCTCGGAAAGCATTATATAAACTGAGAGGTTTTCTATGTAAGTCATTCGGATGACAATAGGCTATGCCCGTACCGCTTGTCATACGAATCTGTACTGTAAATATTAAATAACTATGAATCAACTCTCCATCTAAGTGTTCAACTATTCTCTTACATCCTGAAGTACTCGAAACCAGAGAAACTCGTCATAACAAATAATAATATTTAAACAATATATTTCAAATTCATCTGATTTTGGTATATTTATGTATTGTTCTTTTGTTTAGAGTGTAACCTTTTAAATTAAAAATTCAAATAGTTATATTGTAACAATTAAGAGGAAAGAACATCCTCTAAATACATGTATTTCCTTGACACCCCTTCTCAAAGTAGCGTTGACCAATTAGAAAACAAGCTAATGATATGTTCAGCATATAGAAATGCAGGAGTTCTAAGAGGAAGCAGTACACTAGAAGGACCTGACAGAGAGATGAGAAGCTCTCACATGTTTTCACACAGATCTCAAGCTGTGGGTAAGTACACAACTAACTAAATAGAAAATGTGCAATTGTAACGCGTGATACTGGTCTGGGAGCCCTGCATTAGAATATGTCAAAATAGTGACATTTGACCATTGTAGTTGTATGTCACAAAGCACAGGATAGTAAGAAATTATAACATGTTAATATCATCATCTCTTGGTAATTGGCCATATAATATCCCCCTAGAGTCGATTGATGCACCGGTGCATCCATCTAAGTAGCAAAATAAATAAATAAAACATCAAAATCCGTCAGTTTAAGATAGAGATATTATTTGCATTGGATGCGTCTCAATCCACCACTTCCGCTGATATAGCACTTCCGCATCTGCGGTGAAAAGTGGCAGAGTTGTGTTTGTCAGACCATGAGACATCCCAAACATCGGTCTTCTCGCAAAAGTATTATGACCACTCTATTGAAAGATGAGACTCATGAACACGATGGTGGTCTCCGTTTTTCTCTACGGCCCCCACAAGTGGCATGAGACTCGTCTGAAGTCGGTACCATCGATGTGCCAACTTCTGTTTGGTAGAGTCCGAACCGTTTGGTCTACAAACTAATGGGACCCGCTTGTGGAAAAGGGAGATTCTCACGAACACGGTGGTGTTCTCTGTTTTGCTCTATAACACCACAACTGTCACTGGACTCATCTGAAGGTAACCGGTTCCGGTTTTTAAAAAAGTACAGTATGAAGGAAGATTTGTGCCTACCCAGAAAAGGGGTTAAATATGTGTATATATTTATTTCCTACGATTTTTTTGTATCTCCTAGATTTAGGACAGACACTTCAAAACCTTGATTCTGATTATTTATTTTTTGACTGTCCTTTTTGCCATTTTTTAATGTGTTATTCAATGCATTTCTATGGGCTTTAGCAGCCAACATCAATATTATATCAAATAATGTACAAATATTTTGGGGGGATACCTAAAGGGGTCCTAAAATTCTAAATCAAATATCTAAAAGATCCATAGTATGACCATCTTAAAACAATTCCATAAGTCAGCTTAGCACCCCCCAACCATCGTCTTAGACTGTAAAGAAATAAACATTTTGGCCCTACTGCCTCTAAATTTATATTCAATGATCGGACATCTATTTTTCAGTAGCTTAGCACTGCAGGAGTGATTGTAGGAAACAATAGTAGGTACAACTTTTTAAATATGTTTTATAACATTTCACGTTCAAGTGCGGTTTGTACTTTGTAAAGTCACATTTCACAATTCAAATGTTTATTTTATTTTATTCCCCACAGGAAACAGGGGTTGACCTGACAGGTAAAATGCCTTAGTTGTTTTTGTGAAATACTATAAACACCAGGTAAAAATAATAAAGTTTTACCATTTGAAGTGAAATGGAGTGAGAGTTAAATGGAGTGAAATGAAAGGTCTTAAGTATTGATGCCTCCCTTATGCAGAATGTTCTAAATCCTGTTTGTCAAAGTGTTCTTGGCCAGCTGCTTGGCAATGCGTGAGTAATAAAAATACAATTCTGAATTATAATAATGAATTAATACATTTTGTTTATCTACTTCAACTTGTCTTTTTCAGTTAGGGCTCGATTCAATCTGTATAGTGGAAGTTCCGCTTTACAGCGCGATTGAAATGTAAAGGCAATGTTCTTGCATTGGCATTCAAGGGAAGAACTGCATAAGTCGGCTCAATAGGAAATTATCTTCAACCCCGCAGCACACACACTTACACACACCAACTGATTAATGTATTTTTTTATCTTGCTTTGTTTGATCTTTTCTATATTATGTGTATATCTGATAAACTACCCAGGAAAGGGCTGAAAATAGGCTATATTAATATATGTAGCCTTAGAAATAAGATTCATGAAATCAACAACTTGCTAACATCAGATAAGATTAATATATTAGCCATTTTTGAGACTCACTTAGATAATTCATTTGATGATACAGCAGTAGCAATACAAGTATATACCATCTACAGTGGCTTGCGAAAGTATTCATCCCCCTTGGCATTTTTCCTAACCTGGAATTAAAATGGATTTTTGGGGGGTTTGGATCATTTGATTTACACAACATGCCTACCACTTTGAAGATGCAAAATATTTTTTGGGGTGAAACGAACAAGAAATAAGACCAAAAACTGAAAACTTGAGCGTGCATAACTTTTCACCCCCCCCCCCCACCCCCCCACCCCCCAAAGTCAATACTTTGTAGATACACCTTTTGCAGTAATTACAGCTGCAAGTCTCTTGGGGTAGGTCTCTATAAACTTGGCACATCTAGCCACTGGGATTTTTTCCCATTCTTCAAGGCAAAACTGCTTCAGCTCCTTCAAGTTGGATGGGTTCCACTGGTGTACAGCAATCTTTAAGTCATACCATAGCTTTTCAATTGGATTGAGGTCTGGGCTTTGACTAGGCCATTCAAAGACATTTAAATGTTTCCCCTTAAACCACTCGAGTGTTGCTTTTGCAGTATGCTTATGGTCATTGTCCTGCTGGAAGGTGAACCTCCGTCCCAGTCTCAAATCTCTGGAAGACTGAAACAAGTTTCTCTCAAGAATTTCCCTATATTTAGCACCATCCATCATTCCTTCAATTCTGACCAGTTTCCCAGTCCCTGCCAATGAAAAACATCCCCACAGCATGATGCTGCCACTACCATGGTGTTCTCAGGGTGATGAGAGGTGTTGGGTTTGTGTCAGACATAGTGTTTTCCTTGATGGCCAAGAAGCTCAATTTTAGTCTCATCTGACCAGAGTACCTTCTTCCATATGTTTGGGGAGTCTCCCACATGCCTTTTGGCGAACACCAAACGTGTTTGCTTATTTATTTATTTAAGCAATGGCTTTTTTTCTGGCCACTCTTCCGTAAAGCCCAGCTCTGTGGAGTGTACGGCTTAAAGTGGTCCTATGGACACATACTGTGGAGCTTTGCAGCTCCTTCAGGGTTATCTTTGGTCTCTTGTTACCTCTCTGATTAATGCCCTCCTTGCCTGGTCCGTGAGTTTTGGTGGGCGGCCCTCTCTTGACAAGTTTGTTGTGGAGCCATATTCTTTTAATTTTTTAATAATGTATGTAATGGTGCTCCGTGGGATGTTCAAAGTTTCGGATATTTTTTTATAACCCAACCCTGATTTGTACTTCAACTTTGTCGCTGACCTGTTTGGAGAGCTCCTTGGTCTTCATGGTGCTGCTTGCTTGGTGGTGCCCCTTGCTTAGTGGTGTTGCAGACTCTGGGGCCTTTCAGAACAGGTGTATATATACTGAGATCATGTGACAGATCATGTGACACTTAGATTGCACACAGGTGGACTTTATTTAACTAATTATGTGTCTTCTGGAGGTAATTGGTTGCACCAGATCTTATTTAGGGTCTTCATAGCAAAGGTGGTGAATACATATGCACGCACCACTTTTCCGTTATTAATTTTTTCATTTCACTTCCCCAATTTGGACTATTTTGTGTATGTCCATTACATGAAATCCAAATAAAAATCTATTTAAATTACAGGTTGTAATGCAACAAAATGGAAAAAACGCCAAGGGGGATGAATACTTTTGCAAGGCACTGTACTGCAAATTGAGAAATGATGTGACTAAACTTAACAAAAAGAAGAAGAAACTGTATTATGAAGTCAAGATCAATGATATAAAGAATGATGTAAAAAAAACTTTGGAGTACTTTAAATGAAATTGTGGGCAGAAACACAAATTAAACTCCTTCTTTCATCGAATCAGATGGCTTATTCATCACAAAACCATTTGATGTTGCCAATTGATGACGTTATTGACAAATGATTACTTTATTGGCAAAGTGGGCAAATTTAGGCAGGAAATGCCAACAACAAACAGTGAGCCATCGTACTAATGTATAAAAAAAAACATATAATGAAAGAAAAGCATTGCAAGTTTGAATTTTGTCAAGTTAGTGTGGGAGAGGTGGGAAAAGTATTGTTATCGATAAATAATGACAAACCTCCTGGCATTGACAACTTAGATGGAATGCTACTGAGAATGGTAGCTGACTCTAGCTAATCCTATCTGTCATATCTTTAGAGAGCCTAGAGGAAAGTCTTTGTCCTCAGGCCTGGAGGGAAGCCACAGTCATTCCCCTACCCAAGAGTGGTAAAGCGGCCTTTACTGGCTCTAAAAGCAGACCTATCAGCTTGCTGCCAGCTCTTAGCAAACTTTTGGAAAACATTGTATTTGACCAAATACAATGCTACTTCTCTGTAAACAAATTATCAACAGACTTCCAGCAAGCTTATAGAG
Organism: Coregonus clupeaformis; assembly: GCF_020615455.1. NCBI lineage: Eukaryota > Metazoa > Chordata > Actinopteri > Salmoniformes > Salmonidae > Coregonus > Coregonus clupeaformis. The sequence continues at coordinate 5,905,623 of NC_059219.1, forward strand.
AAGGGCACTCAACATGTACTGCACTGACACAAATGACTGATGATTGGTTTAAAGAAATTGATGATAAGAATATTTTGGGTACTGTACTGTTAGATTTCAGTGCAACCTTTGATATTATTAACCATAACCTGTTGTTGAAGAAACGTATGTGTTATGGCTTTTCAACCTCTGCCATATCGTGGATTCAGAGATATCTATCTAATAGAACTCAGAGGGTTTTCTTTAAAGGAAGCTTCTCTTATGTCAAACATGTAAAGTGGTGTGTACCACAGGGCAGCTCTCTAGGCCCTCTACTCTTTTCTATTTTTACCAATGACCTGCCACTGGCATTAAACAAAGCATGTGTGTCCATGTATGCTGATGATTCAACCATATACGCATCAGCAACCACAGCTAATGAAGTCACTGAAACCCTTAACAAAGAGTTGCAGTCTGTTTTGGAATGGGTGGCCAGTAATAAACTGGTCTTGAACATTTCTAAAACTTATTGTATTTGGTACAAATCATTCCCTAAATTCTAGACCTCAGCTGAATCTGGTAATGAATTGTATTGTCACACCCTGATCTGTTTCACCTGTCTTTGTGATTATCTCCACCCCCCTCCAGGTGTCGCCCATCTTCCCCATTATCCCCAGTCTATTTATACCTGTGTTCTCTGTTTGTCTGTTGCAAGTTTGTTTTGTTTGTCAAGCCTACCAGCGTTTTCCCCCTTGCTCCTGTCTTTTCTAAAGTTCCTGTTTTCTAGTTTTCACGGTTTTGACCATTCTGCCTGCCCTGACCCTGAGCCTGCCTGCCGTTCTGTACCTTGTCCCACCACACTGGATTACTGACCTCTGCCTGCCCTTGACCTGTCGTTTTGCCTGCCCTCTGTTCTAGTAATAAAATGTTGTTACTTCGACACTGTCTGCATCTGGGTCTTCTCTAAAACGTGATAGGTGTGGCTGTTGAACAAGTTGAGGAAACTAAATTACTTGGTGTTACCTTAGATTGTAAACTGTCATGGTCAAAATATGTAGATTCATTGGTTGTAAAGATGGGGAGAGGTCTGTCCGTAATAAAGAGATGCTCTGCTTTTTTGACACCACACTCCACAAAGCAAGTCCTGCAGGCTGTAGTTTTATCTTATCTTGATTATTGTCTAGTCATATTGTCAAGTATTCCAAGGAAAGACCTAGTTAAGCTGCAGCTGGTCCAGAACAGAGCAGCACATCTTGCTCTTCATTGTAATAAGAGGGCTAATATTAATAATATGCATGCCAGTCTCTCTTGGCTAAGAGTTGAGGAAAGACTGACTTCTTGTTTTTATAAGAAACATTAATGTGTTGGAAATTCCAAATTGTTTGCATAGTCAACTTACACACAGCACCGACACACACACTTACCCTACCAGACAATCCACCAGGGGTCTTTTCACAGTCCCCAGGTCCAGAACAAATTCAAGGAAACATACAGTATTATACAGTGCATGGAAGTCCCTTCCATCTTATATAGCGCAAGTAAACAGCAAACCTGGTTTAAAAAAACAAATATAGCAACACCTCACGGCACAACGCCTCTCCCCCATGTGACCTACTTGTTGTGTATATGTACTGACATGTATGTGTAACTGATAGATGCACAAACACACTACGTGTTAATGTTTTTAAATGTATGTTAAGTATTTTGTCTGTAATGTCTTTTTTGTTATATATCGGATCCCAGTAAGACTAGCTGTCGCCATTGCCATCGGCTAATGGGTATCCGAATAAATCAAATCAAATCAAATCTTTCAATTTCAAACGCTCTAATACGCAGAACTTCTGCTATACGGATTTAATCTGATTGGCTGACAGCTGTGGTATATCAGACCATATACCACGGGTATGACAAAACATAGATTTTGACTGCTCTAATTACTTTGGTAGCCAGTTCATAATAGCAATAAGGCAACTTGGGGGTTTGTGATATATGTCCACTATACCACGGCTAAGGGCTGTGTCCAGGGAATTCGCGTTGCGTCGTGCATAAAAACAGCCCTTAGCAGTGGTATTTTGGCCATATACCACGGCTAAGGGCTGTTTTTATGCACGATGCAATGTGAATTCCCTGGACCATATACCACACCCCCTTGGGCCTTATTGCTTAATTATACTGTACATCATATATTTTTTTACATTTATTAGCTCAGCTGGAAAGTTGAAAGCTTCCAAAGTTTTGAATAAACAAAGCCATTTAAGGCGGTCAAAAGCCTTTTCACAATCAACAGCCTTTATTGATAAATCTATATCTTGTTTTTTAGCGTATTGTATTAAACTGAAACATCTACTTATATTTGTTTGTAAGTGCCTATTTTTCATAAACCCTGTTTGATTAATATGTATCAAGTCTTGTAAGACTTTTGCCATTACAGTGAGGGAAAAAAGTATTTGATCCCCTGCTGATTTTGTACGTTTGCCCACTGACAAAGAAATGATCAGTCTATAATTTTAATGGTAGGTTTATTTGAACAGTGAGAGACATAACAACAACAACAAAATCCAGAAAAACACATGACAAAAATGTTATAAATTGATTTGCATTTTAATGAGGGAAATAAGTATTTGACCCCCTCTCAATCAGAAAGATTTCTGGCTACCAGGTGTCTTATATACAGGTAACGAGCTGAGATTAGGAGCACACTCTTAAAGGGAGTGCTCCTAATCTCAGCTTGTTACCTGTATAAAAGACACCTGTCAACAGAAGCAATCAATCAATCAGATTCCAAACTCTCCACCATGGCCAAGACCAAAGAGCTCTCCAAGGATGTCAGGGACAAGATTGTAGACCTACACAAGGCTAGAATGGGCTACAAGACCATCACACGGCCAAGGCAACAAAGGAGTGGCTCAAGAAGAAGCACATTAAGGTCCTGGAGGGGCCTAGCCAGTCTCCAGACCTTAATCCCATAGAAAATCTGTGGAGGGAGCTGAAGGTTCGAGCTGTCAAATGTCAGCCTCGAAACCTTAATGACTTGGAGAAGATCTGCAAAGAGGAGTGGGACAAAATCCCTCCTGAGATGTGTGCAAACCTGGTGGCAAACTACAAGAAACGTCTGACCTCTGTGATTGTCAACAAGGGTTTTGCCACCAAGTACTAAGTCATGTTTTGCAGAGGGGTCAAATACTTATTTCCCTCATTAAAATGCAAATCAATTTATATAACATTTTTGACATGCGTTTTTCTGGATTTTTTTTTGTTATTCTGTCTCTCACTGTTCAAATAAACCTACCATTAAAATTATAGACTGATCATGTCTTTGTCAGTGGGCAAACGTACAAAATCAGCAGGCGATCAAATACTTATTTCCCTCACTGTATATTGCTTATGAGCTTTGTTAATATTTTACTGTCACAAAACTTATGGGTCTGTAATCACCAGGGAACTCTACAGATTTTCCTGTTTTTAATATAATTTAAATAACTGTGTGATACATGGAACTAGGAAGCACTGAATTGAGTGTCATGTGTGTTGTCATTTGTGTAAATAGGGGCATTACCTTGTCCCAAAGAGTTCAATAGAATTCTATAGGAAAGCCGTCCATTCCTGGTGCTTTTCTCCACATGAATGTTTTAACAGTATCTAATATTTATTTTGGGTGATCTCTGTTTTTAATGATTATTTTGTGTCTGCTGATAATTGCTTCAGGGTTGTTGAGTCTAAAAAGGCTGTAGGATCAGTCCAACTTTTAGAAGCTTTTAAAATGGCCAATAATCACTTTGTTGTTTCTAATTAACACACAGTGTATCTTTATCTTTTAAAATTACAACTGGTTTGGCGTGTATTCATTTTGTGAGGGCTACAAGATGTTTACCAGGTTTATTTGCCATTAAGTAGTATGCTTTATTTGAGTTTAACCTGTAGTTGTTGACTCTCTTCAAAAGTAAAAGATCATATTCCTGCTTTATTTTCTTCTTTAGCTTGTAAAGTTTTTTATGGGCTTTTAATAAGATAGTGATTATATTTATTTTTTCTTTCATTTTCATTTCTAACTCAGATGTAACTTTTGCAGAGTATTTAACTTTTGTCCTCTATGTCTGCATTTGTAATGGTAAAATCAATTTTTCATTCATGTGTTTAAAAAGTTTGGATCTTGAAGATGTTCATTCTCCATATTCTGTCGCTAAGTGTATTCTGTTGGTGTAATTAAGCACGATACCGGTGAATGTTCCGATATCACTATGTCATGGATTTTTGAATCCAGTCAATTGTTGAGTGGATTTTTGAAATAATTTTTTGTTGTTTTCAATTCTTGAATAGCTTTTCTTACTTGGAGAAAAAAAAGAGTATTTTTTTCAGGCTCTTTGGAGGCTCCATGAATTTGCCTTTTTGATTGCTGAGTCTGTCAATCTTATATAATGTATGATTTAGGTCGCCTGCTAAAATAACAGTTCCTGTCTGGATTTGATCTAATAGCTTTAATTCTATCTAAAAACACCAGATTTGCCCCTGGTGGGATATTCAATGGCATATGGAAATGTTTGAAGATGGTCATACCATGGATCATTTAGCTATTTGATTTTGAATTTTAGGACACCCTTATGGATAAAAAAATATATTGAAAAAAATATATAAAATATTGAATTTGGCCTTTACTCCTATAGCCCATAGAAACGCATTGTATGACACATTCATAAATGGCAAAAAATACAGTCAAAAAATGAATCATAAGGAATAAGGTTTTGAAGTGTCTGTCCTATATCTACGAGATATAAGAAAGCTCGGGAAATACATGTACATCTTTTTACACATATTTAAATAGTTTGTAGGCCAAACCGTTCGGACGCTACACACGATTTTGTGAGAAAAACGATTTTCAGGATTTTTTTTTTTACTAATCTACCAATAGGTGCTCTTCTTTGCGAGGCATTGGAAAACCTCCCTGGTCTTTGTGGTTGAATCTGTGCTTGCAATTCACTGCTCGACTGAGGGACCTTAGAGATAATTGTATGTGTGGGGTACAGAGATGAGGTAGTCATTCAAAAATAATGTTAAACACTATTATTGCACACAGAGTCAGTCCATGCAACGTACTATATTACTTGTTAAGCAAACTTATTTAGGCTTGCCATAACTTATTGACTCAAGACATTTCAGCTTTTCATTTTTAATTCATTTGTAAACATTTCTAAAAACATCATTCCACTTTGATATTATGGGGTATTGTGTGTAGGCCAGTGACAAAAATCTCAATGTAATCCATTTTAAATTTAGGCTGTAACACACCAAAATGGGGGAAAAGTCAAGGGGTGTGAATACTTTCTGAAGGCATTGTATTTCCTTGTAATATTTCCTTGACACTTCCTCCCAAAGTAGCCTTGACCAATTAGAAAACAACAGGGGCGGACTGGGACAAGAATTTGGCCCTGGCATTTTATCTACAATAGGCCACATCACTGTGAGTGCCGCCAACTACATACACACACACCCCATCCCCACACATACACCCTGACCCTACACACCGTACTTACACACAGGCACTGGTGCTGACATGTAACACTGGCAGTACAATATAGTGTTTCTTAACCATTTCTGTGCCAGTGACTTACAAGACATGGTCCTCCTCCTCTTTCTTAACCATCTGATGATTAAAACAAATACAATATGAAAAACCCCACTGGAGATACAACTCACCACTATAACTGGGCCTCTGCTCTAGCCATTTGGTTAGCCTCCCTGTTGTGCTGTCTGTCTGTCTGTCTCAGCATCTTCTCTGCTGTCACTCAGTGCTTCTTCTTGTTCTCTGTCTGTCTGTCTGTCTGTCTGCTTAAGCCTTATACATTATAAAAGCCAAGCTAACGACTTCGGCTATATTGTAAATCACGTGTTCCCCTGAATGAACATCTACCCTAAGTGTTACTATTGCAGAGCTCCAGACTAACATTCTCCTCTGGTGTCACTTGTGGTACAACATTTTACAGTTGGGGACACAAGCCCCGTGTAATCATCTTATGAAGTCATTCTTAGTGCTTTATTAAGAAGTATAAATAATACACTACTGAGGTTTCAAGAAATAAGTTGTTCATCTAACATGTCCAAGCAGGAATGCATGATTCCAGATATTTTGATGTGCAACCTAATCATGAATTTTGGGTTGAAAATAGACTATAGTTCTTATATTTTACTGTCAAAATAGGACTCCAGAATGTCCAGATTTTGTTGTTTTGTTCAATAGAGATGAATTACATACATCTTTATGTGAACTAACTACTGTACACTAAACAAAAAATATAAACACAACATGTAAAGTGTTGGTCCCATGTTTTATGAGCTGAAAAGATCCCAGAAATGTTCCATATGCACAAAAAGTGTATTTCTCTAAAATGTGCACAAATTTGTTTACATCCCTGTTAGTGAGCATTTCTCCTTTGCCAAGATAATCAATCCATGCAACAGGTATGGCATATCAAGAAGCTGATTAAACAGCATGATCATTATACAGGTGCACCTTGCGCTGGGGACAATAAAAGGCCACTCTAAAATGTGCAGTTTTGTCACACAACACAATGTCACTGATGTCTGAAGTTTTGAGGGAGCGTGCAATTGGCATGCTAAATGCAGGAATGTCCACCAGAGCTGTTGCCAGATAATTTAATGTTCATTTCTCTAGATAATTTGGCAGTACGTCCAACCGGTCTCACAACCACAGACCACTTTGCTGATTTAAACGTTGTGAACAGAGTGCACATGGTGGCGGTGGGGTTATGGTATGGGCAGGCATAAGCTATGGACAACGAACACAATTGCATTTTATCAATGGCAATTTGAATGTGCAGAGAGACCGTGATGAGATCCTGAGGCCCATTGTCATGCCGTTCATCCGCCGCCTTCACCTCATGTTTCAGCATGATAATGCACTGCCCCATGTCGCAAGGATCTGTACACAATTCCTGGAAGCTGGAAATGCCCCAGTTCTTCCATGGCCTGCATACTCACCAGACATGTCACCCACTGATTATGTTTGGGATGCTCCGGATCAACGTGTACCACAGCGTGTTCCAGTTCCCGCCAAAATTCAGCAACTCCGCACAGCCATTGCAAAGGAGTGGGACAACATTCCACAGCCCACAATCAACAGCCTGATAAACTCTGTCACATCAGATACTGACTGGTTTTCTGATCCACACCCCTACTCTCTTTTAAAGGTATCCGTGACCAACAGATGCATATCTGTATTCCCAGTCATGTGAAATCCATAGATTAGGGCCTAATTTATTTATTTCAATTGACTGATTTCTTTATATGAGCTGTAACTCAGTAAAATCTTTGTAATTGTTGCATGATGCATTTTATAGTGAGTTACTAAAGGTGTTCTTTGGCATGCTCCTTCCGTTTATAGCTGATGGAATGTTCAGCATGTATAAATGCAGTTCTAAGAGGAAGCAGTAGACTAGAAGGACCTGGCAGAGACAGAGAGATAAGAAGCTCTCACAGGTTTTCACACAGATCTCAAGATATCACTGTGGGTGTGTACACAACTAACTAAATAGAAAACTTTCACTTTAACTCATGATACTGGTGTGGGAAATATTATGACGTTAATACTCATCATGTCTTGGTACATGGGCACAAACACTTTGGCCCTATTGCCTAAAAATGTAAATTTAATTGATCTGACATCATTTTTATTTGACAGTAGCTTAGCACTGCAAGATAGATTGTAGTAAACAAGAGTAGGTTCAACTTTTTAAAGATGTTTTATAACATTTCACGTTCAAGAATGGTTTGTTTGTTAAGTCACATTTCACAATTCAAAAAAGTGTATTTTCTTGACAGGTAAAATGCCTAACTTGTATGAAAAACATTATTAACAAACTTATTTCAAGTTTAACCATTTGAAGTGAAATGGAGTGAAAGTGAAACTGAGTGAAATGAAAGGTCATATGTAATGATTCCTATCTTTGGCAGAATATTCTCAATCCTGTTTGTCACCACAGGAGGTTGGTGGCACCTTAATTGGGGAGGATGGGCTCGTGGTAATGTCTGGAGCCAAATTAGTGGAATGGTATCAAATACAACAAACACATGATTTCCATGTGTTAGATGCCATTCCAGTTGCTCCATTCCAGCCATTATTGTGAGCTGTCCTCCCCTCATCAGCCTCCACTGTTTGTCAGTGTTCTTGGCCACTGCTTGGCAATGCGTGAGTAAAAAAATAAATAATTAGAATAATAATTCAATCATTAAATAATAGCTTTTGTGCTTTCACCAACTTGTCTTTTTCAGTTAGACTTAGGAGTTCTTCTTTGAGACAACCTCTGATGCATTGCAGAATGTACTTTAGTAAATTAATCTGCACTTTATTCATCATGTAAAGATCTTTGAGAAATGTGTTGGTAAAATTAAAATGATGTAAATATAAATATGTAATATTAATATAGTAAATATAGAAAACATATTGCCCATGTTATTTTAGCCATCAAAGACCCGTACTCGTATTCCTCTGCGGTGGGTCTGGGCACTGGCACCCCATTTGCCTCCTCCGGTGAGGGACGCATCACAGCGGTCAGAGTGTGGGAAAACAACAACTACTACTACTACTACTACTACTACTACTACTACAACAACAACGCCTACATCAACGGGTGAGCAGACCCTGACCCATGAACAGACACCACTGACTCAGTCCAACTACACTACCCAACAGACACCACCGACTCAATCCAACTACACTACCCAACAGACACCACTGACTCAATCCAACTACACTACCCAACAGACACCACTGACTCAGTCCAACTACACTACCCAACAGACACCACCGACTCAGTCCAACTACACTACCCAACAGACACCACTGACTCAATCCAACTACACTACCCATCAGACACCACTTACTCAGTCCAACTACACTACCCAACAGACACCACTGACTCAGTCCAACTACACTACCCAACAGACACCACTGACTCAGTCCAACTACACTACCCAACACCCACCGCTGACTCAGTCCAACTACACTACCCAACAGACACACTCTTTCTTTATTTTTTTCTTTCTATATTTATAGTGAAAAGTCTGCTCTGTTTCTTAGGTTCCAGCTGAGATACAGCAACACCTGGTCTCCTGTGTTTGGTGGCGAAGTGGGTGAAAAGCAGGAGATGGAGCTGTTTAAGGATGAGGCCATCGTCGAGGTGTCTGGGAAGTACAACCCTGGAGACTACATCTGCTACCTGGTGTTCACCAACAATAGGGGGCGCTCTCTGTCGGCCGGCCAGCCGTACCACGTCTCCTTCAACTTCTACACAGCACACATGGGCAGTGAGCTGAGGCTGCTCAACGGCCAATTCAACGGTGCCAGCATCACCTCCATCTGAACCCACTGGGGATTGGTATACATGGAAGAGGCTGTAAACAGTAGCTCTTAATTGGGGGAAAAAAGTATGTCTTGCTCTTTGGGATGAGATTCTCCATTGAGCATGCTTTTAGTCAAAGAATAAAATTAATCTGGGTCTGGGAAACTGACCCTTTATGTTTTGGATGTTTGACATAGACGCTGACAGGACTGTTTTGGTATATGAGATATATTAACTGAACCGTTTGAAGGTTAATGAATTTGAATGTTTAGAATATTACAGAGTATTTTCTAAATATGCACACTGTCCTTTGTGAGTTTACGCCGATGAAGGAGGAGGGTCACATACGGGTCACATGCATTATTGGAGGTTGTATTTACCATATCAAATGAAAAGATGAGTATGTATGAGTGCATCAGAATACATTTAATATACAATAGTTCAGCTTGTTATCTTAGCTTTATACAGCAATTAAATGTTTTGTAAGGGAAGCTACAAACTGGGCACAGACGTCAATTCAACGTCTATTCCACATTGGTTCAACATAATTTCATTGAAATGACGTGGAAACAATGTTGATTGAACCAGTGTGTGCCCAATTGGTGGTTATTGAGATAAATTCACATTCTTCCCCAACTAAAAGAAAATAGATAACTCAATGTATATATACAAAAGTTGTTAATATAGCATTTTTGATTTATATTGACCTTTTAACTTATCTTTTTATATATTTTTTGTTGATCAATTAGGTCCTACGTTATATATTTGTATTAATATGTTAATTGCACTATCAAATATTATGGATAGGTAGTAACAAGTGCCTCAGGGTATTTCACTTTGTTATGTGTATACAAACTTTTATTTTATTTTCTCACTTTGTAGCTCCTTACTGATATGTATCTGATTAATCAGCAGAAAATGAAATCAGATGGTTTTCCTGTAGAAACATGTACAGGTTGCCAGTGATTTAATGAAGATGAGTACTGAGTATACGAAGAGGCAGGGACGAGTCGCAGGAATTAACAACGTCAAGGTTTACTTAAACAATGACAAAGCGAAATAACCACGATAACGGCCCGAACACAAAGCTAAACAATCACCCACAACATATTACAGAACATTCCAGGGCTTAATAGGGGTGGTGATGAGATGATGAGGTGCAGGTGCGCTGGAGGTGAATAGGGTGCGTTGGGTTTCCATTCCGGTGCTGCCGAGGTGGTGCGCTCAGACCGGAGGCTCAGTAGACCGGCGAATCAGAGCGCCGGAGGAGAGCAACGGGAGGAGACGTGACAAGATGTGTGTATTGTAACAGACTGCAGAAAACGTCAGACGATAATGGAGATGAAAAATTGAGAATCTCATCTGCCCCGCTTAGAATAAAATTTAAATACATGTACTTAAACAAATCTTCTACAATATAATTGGTATTTGAACAAACCAATGAACTAACTACCCTATTAATGACCAGATCCACATGTCTATTTCAGCCTGTTAATGTTTGAAGGGAAGAAGTTCCTCTTGGGGTAATAAAACAACTGAAGATGGGAAGACTGATTTTGAGCGATTTTCGTACACATTCATATGATTTTGGTATATTCTTTTGATTGTTCGGTTGTTAGATTGTATCTTTTTTTAATCCCTATTTCAGATCATTTATTTGTTACAATTCAAAAGAAAGCACATCCTCTGAATACAATTATTTCCTTATAATATTTCCTTGACACTCCCTCCCAAAGTAGCCTCGATCAATTAGCAAACAATGTCTGACTTCTCTATAGTGGGTGACTGACTATAGGTGTTCTTTGGCATGCTCCTTCCATCTAGATCTGATGGAATGTTCAGCATGTATAAATGCAGTTCTAAGAGGAAGCAGTAGACTAGAAGGACCTGGCAGAGACAGAGAGATACAAACCTTTCACAGGTTTTCAAACAAATTTCAAGATATCACTGTGGGTATGTACAGTGACTAGCTAAATATAAAATGTGCACTTGTATTTAATGCATGATACTGGTGAGGGAAATGTTATGAAGTTAACACTCATCATCTCTTGGTACATGGGCACAAACACTTTGGCCCTATTGCCTCTAAATGTAAATTTAATTTATCTGACATTTTTTTATTTGACAGTAGCTTAGCACTACAAGAGAGATTGTAGTAAATACGAGTTCAACTTTTGAAAGCTGTTTTGTAACATTTCACATTCAAGAATGGTTTGTTGTTAAGTCACATTTCACAATTCAAAAGGTTATTTTTTTCCCCTTCTAGGAAACATTGGTTGACCTGACAGGTAAAATGCCTTAGTTCTTTTTGTGAACTACTATGAAAAACATTATTAACAAAATTATTTCAAGTTTTACCATTTCAAGTGAAATGGAGTGAGAGTGAAATTTACTGAAATGAAAGGTCTTAAGTATTGATGCCTCCCTTTTGCAGAATGTTCTCAAGCCTGTTAGTTACAGTCTTCTTGGCCAGCTGCTTGGCAATGCGTGAGTAATACAAATACAATTCTGAATTATATTTATTCAATAATAGCTTTCGTGCTTTCACCATCTTGTCTTTTTCAGTTAGACTTAGGAGTTCTACTTTGAGACAAAAGCTGATGTATTAAAGCATTGCAGAATGTACTTTAGTTAATTAATCTGCACTTTATTCATAATGTAAAGATCTTTCAGAAATGTGTTGGTAAAATTAAAATTATGTATATATAAATATGTATTATTAATATAGTAAATATAGAAAACATATTGCCCATGTTATTTTAGCCATCAAAGACCCGTACTCGTATTCCTCTGCGGTGGGTCAGGGAGGTGGCACCCCATTTGCTTCCTCCGGTGAGGGACGCATCACAGCGGTCAGAGTGTGGGAGAACAACAACGCCTACATCAACGGGTGAGCAGACCCTGACCCATGAACAGACACCACTGACTCAGTCCAACTACACTACCCAACAGACACCACCGAATCAGTCCAACTACACTACCCAACAGACACACTCTTTATTTTTTTTTCTTTCTTTCTTTCTTTCTTTCTTTCTTTCTTTCTTTCTTTCTTTCTTTCTTTCTTTCTTTCTTTCTTTCTTTCTTTCTTTCTTTCTTTCTTTCTTTCTTTCTTTCTTTCTTTCTTTCTTTCTTTCTGTATTTATTTATTGTGTTTATTACATATTCAGTACATGACAAAACAATAGTGTTATCGTATCTAACCCAGAGTACAATGGAAAATGTCAGTCCTTGATATTCTCTGACGCTACCTGCTCTCTCGGTCTGAATGTGCCTTATCAAAACACAACCAACGTGAAAAGCTTCCTCTGTTTTAGGTTCCAGCTGAGATACAGCAACATCTGGTCTCCTGTATTCGGTCGCGAAGTGGGTACAAAGCAGGAGATGGAGCTTTTTAAGGATGAGGCCATCGTCGAGGTGTCTGGGAAGTACAACCCAGGAGACTACATCTACACCTTGGTGTTCACAACCAACATGGGGCGCACTCTGGCGGCCGGCCAGCCTAACCAAGTCTCCTTCAACTTCTACCCAGCCAACATGGGCAATGAGCTGAGGATGCTCAGCGGTCGCCTAACGGTGCCGGGATCACTTCCATCGGAGCCCACTGGGGATTGGTGTACATGGAAGAGGCTGGAAACAGTACCTCCTCTTAATTGAAAAAATGTTTAAGTATGTCTTTCTCTTTGGGATGTTTTCCCGGATACAGATTAAGCCTAGTGCTGGATTAGTTACTTTCAATGGAGATTCTCCATTCAGCATGCTTTTTAGTCCAGGAGTAAACTTAATCTGGGTCCAGGAAACTGACCCTATATGTTTTGGACGGATGTTTGACATAGACGCTGACAGGACTGTTTTAATATCACGATCATATGGGTGCTTCATGAGAATATAAACTGAATGAATTTGAATGTTTAGAATATTTGGGGAGTATTTCTGTACAGCTTCAAGTGAGGAGTTCCCGTTGAGTGAGTGGGTCACGGACCACATGCGTTGTTACTCATCATTTGAGGTTGTATTTATCACAATAAATGAAAGAATCATATGGGATTTAAAGGATTAATTATATCTTTGATTAATTGAACAATAAAATATTATCCGGAGATAATTGCATTTCAGGGTACTTCACCTTCACTATTTTATACACACTGTATTTTTTGAGTGTGTTCCTTTTCTGCTACATCTGCTTACGGACATTTTAATAAAAAGCATATATTTAATCATTATATTTCATTGTATTCCTTTGATAAGAAAATACATACAGTAGTTACCAGAAGCTACAATAAACTAATCTGTCATCTTAACAAACTCTACCTCAATGGTGCAATAAGCAACTAAATGTAGAACTGCAAGACCGTTACAACACCTATACAGTAGTGATAAAGGGGGGGGAATCGATAGTTACATATCGGGATATTATTTTCAACGATATCGTATCCCATCGTATTGACAATATCGCACTAATATTTTTGCACTAGTTGGCTGTCCCTGCTCCAAAACTCTATTTTTCCTTCATAGACTGTTCTCCATTTTCATTTTAAATAGGAAGCACATTTGTATTTCCATTACTTTTCTCATGCTCTCTCGTCTCTCTGCCTCAGACATATAGTGTGGCAACATGTTTGGAACATCGAATCACAATAAAATCACAGTATAGAATCGCAATACATGTAGAATCGTGAGAATCGTAATATATATCATGTCAGCACCCTAAGTATTGTGTTAATATCGTATCATGAGGTCCCTGGCAATTCCAAGCGCTATTATCCAACACACCCATAATGTCTGGAATGTATATCTGCCATACCCATTCATAACATCAAACATGTTGTCTATGAAGTATGCTCTCCTTCTAGCCTGGCATTGCATGACAAGCTGCATAGTGTTTCAGTTAAAGCTACAGTCTGGGATTTGGGAAGCTGTTCAATGTTCAGCTGTAGTTCCTTGTCTTAGTCCCAGTAAATCCGAGCTACTTTGAGGAAAAACCGATTTAAATGGGGCAAGAATTCTATGGATTTTTTCTATTTGCATTCAGGGTAATGTGGATGATACTGCAATGGGATGGTTGCAAATTTTAAGATATTATGTGTGATTTTTTGAATATATATACAGTTGTTGAACCATGAACAGCTCTACATTATACCTTAATCATTGAGCCTAGAGTGTTTGCTTGAATACTGCATATTCAGGCCAGACTCACTAAATAATCTGCAACAATGTATCCCCCTGTATTGGACCCTCAAGGCATCACAAAGCAAAACTTGGGCAGCATTTCAAATGATGTACAGTAGGTGTTTTTGACAAGTTTTCATTCTATCCTATTAGTAAAATATATTATTCGTATATCATTCTTTTTTTGAATAATCAAAAGATAATTGACTGTAATGTCCTTCATAAGCCCTGTTTCTCAGCCTTGTATCTTAGCACCATCTAGTGTGGTACAACATTACTGTCCAATCCATTTTAATATTGGAGTTAAAGCTTTGATCTCCAGCTTCAGAACAATAGAATAGCCACTTTATTAGCTTCAGTCATTTTCATCCAAATGTTTAAAAAACATTTGAGTTCAAAAGAAGTACAAACATCCCTGGGGTTCAGGCTCTGTCATTCCAACAGATGAAACACACCACAACTCATAAATAACAGAAATAGAACAGAAATAAAATTAAAGAGAAATGTATTCCAAAGGGAAGAAAGTGGTTGTTGCACTTAACCATCGGTACTTTTCAAGATCCTTCATGTGAACCATAACGGATATACTTTAGCTTTCCTTGTGATTGGTTATTGTTCCTCATCCCTCGATTGCCACGATTTAAAACTTATATACGTACTTCCTGCATAGCAGAGCGTGACCAGGAAGGCAAAGAACTGAAAAACAGACAGATGAAAACATTGAAATTCAGTACAATAGTAGGTGTGAGTAGAGCAGGCTTAAATGGACCAAATAGATATCATTGGGATGGTACACAGTGGCATCATACCTCTCTTATCTGACTTGTAGGCATATATTTGCATTTTAATATTGTATATTTTAATATCGCTTTGATCATAAATACTCAGTCATATTTGTGGTATATTTTCACAGTTGGCGTGATTTAAATGTATGTCTGGGTGGTCTGAGGTGGTTTTCTTACCGTGGATGCTACCCAGCAGTTGTAGTTATGGCGCCCTTTAACAGCATGGCTGATTGAGGCTGCATCCACTGCTGCTGCCACCACATACATCACTGTAGCACTACTGTTGAAGAACAGGCCCTGTAGAACACCACATACATCACTGTAGCACTACTGTTGAAGAACAGGCCCTGTAGAACACCACATACATCACTGTAGCACTACTGTTGAAGAACAGGCCCTGTAGAACATCACATACATCACTGTAGCACTACTGTTGAAGAACAGACCCTGTGGAACACCACATACATCACTGTAGCACTACTGATGAAGAACATGCCCTGTAGAACACCACATACATAACTGTATCACTACTGTTGAAGAACAGACCCTGTAGAACACCACATACATCACTGTAGCACTACTGTTGAAGAACAGGCCCTGTAGAACACCACATGCATCACTGTAGCACTACTGTTGAAAAACAGGCCCTGTGGAACACCACATACATCACTGTAGCACTACTGATGAAGAACAGGCCCTGTAGAACACCACATACATCACTGTATCACTACTGTTGAAGAACAGACCCTGTAGAACACCACATACATCACTGTAGCACTACTGTTGAAGAACAGGCCCTGTGGAACACCACATACATCACTGTAGCACTACTGATGAAGAACATGCCCTGTAGAACACCACATACATCACTGTATCACTACTGTTGAAGAACAGACCCTGTAGAACACCACATACATCACTGTAGCACTACTGTTGAAGAACAGGCCCTGTAGAACACCACATACATCACTGTAGCACTACTGTTGAAAAACAGGCCCTGTGGAACACCAAATACATCACTGTAGCACTACTGATGAAGAACAGGCCCTGTAGAACACCACATACATCACTGTATCACTACTGTTAAAGAACAGACCCTGTAGAACACCACATACATCACTGTAGCACTACTGTTGAAGAACAGGCCCTGTAGAACACCACATACATCACTGTAGCACTACTGTTGAAAAAACAGGCCCTGTAGAACACCACATACATCACTGTAGCACTACTGTTGAAGAACAGGCCCTGTAGAACACCACATACATCACTGTAGCACTACTGTTGAAAAACAGGCCCTGTAGAACACCACATACATCACTGTAGCACTACTGTTGAAGAACAGGCCCTGTAGAACACCACATACATCACTGTAGCACTACTGTTGAAGAACAGGCCCTGTAGAACACCACATACATCACTCTAGCACTACTGTTGAAGAAAAAGCCATGTAGAACACCACATACATCACTGTAGCACTACTGTTGAAGAACAGGCCCTGTAGAACACCACATACATCACTGTAGCACTACTGTTGAAGAACAGGCCCCTGTGGAACACCACATACATCACTGTAGCACTACTGATGAAGAACATGCCCTGTAGAACACCACATACATCACTGTATCACCACTGTTGAAGAACAGACCCTGTAGAACACCACATACATCACTGTAGCCCTACTGTTGAAAAACAGGCCCTGTAGAACACCACATACATCACTGTAGCACTACTGTTGAAAAACAGGCCCTGTGGAACACCACATACATCACTGTAGCACTCCTGATGAAGAACAGGCCCTGTAGAACAGCACATACATCACTGTATCACTACTGTTGAAGAACAGACCCTGTAGAACACCACATACATCACTGTAGCACTACTGTTGAAGAACAGGCCCTGTGGAACGCCGCATACATAACTGTAGCACTACTGATGAAGAACATGCCCTGTAGAACACCACATACATCACTGTAGCACTACTGTTGAAGAACAGACCCTGTAGAACACCACATACATCACTGTAGCACTACTGTTGAAGAACAGGCCCTGTAGAACACCACATACATCACTGTAGCACTACTGTTGAAAAACAGGCCCTGTGGAACACCACATACATCACTGTAGCACTACTGATGAAGAACAGGCCCTGTAGAACACCACATACATCACTGTATCACTACTGTTGAAGAACAGACCCTGTAGAACACCACATACATCACTGTAGCACTACTGTTGAAGAACAGGCCCTGTAGAACACCACATACATCACTGTAGCACTACTGTTGAAAAACAGGCCCTGTAGAACACCACATACATCACTGTAGCACTACTGTTGAAGAACAGGCCCTGTAGAACACCACATACATCACTGTAGCACTACTGTTGAAAAACAGGCCCTGTAGAACACCACATACATCACTGTAGCACTACTGTTGAAGAACAGGCCCTGTAAAACACCACATACATCACTGTAGCACTACTGTTGAAGAACAGGCCCTGTAGAACACCACATACATCACTCTAGCACTACTGTTGAAGAAAAGCCCTGTAGAACACCACATACATCACTGTAGCACTACTGTTGAAGAACAGGCCCTGTAGAACACCACATACATCACTGTAGCACTACTGTTGAAGAACAGGCCCTGTAGAACACCACATACATCACTGTAGCACTACTGTTGAAGAACAGGCCCTGTAGAACACCACATACATCACTGTAGCACTACTGTTGAAGAACAGGCCCCCGAAGAACACCACATACATCACTGTAGCGCTACTGTTGAAGAACAGGCCCCGTAGAACACCACATACATAACTGTAGGACTACTGTTGAAGAACAGGCCCTGTAGAACATCACATACATCACTGTAGCACTATTGTTGAAGAACAGGCCCTGTAGAACACCACATACATCACTGTAGCACTACTGTTGAAGAACAGGCCCTGTAGAACACCACATACATCACTTTAGCACTACCTTTGAAGAACAGACCCTGTAGAACACCACATACATCACATTAGCACTACTGTTGAAAATAGGCCCTGTAGAACACCACATACATCACTGTAGCACTACTGTTGAAGAACAGGCCCTGTAGAACACCACATACATCACTGTAGCAACACTGTTGAAAAACAGGCCCTGTGGAACACCACATACATCACTGTAGCACTACTGACGAAGAACAGGCCCTGTAGAACACCACATACATAACTGTATCACTGCTGTTGAAGAACAGACCCTGTAGAACACCACATACATCACTGTAGCACTACTGTTGAAGAACAGGCCCTGTGGAACACCACATACATCACTGTAGCACTACTGATGAAGAACATGCCCTGTAGAACACCACATACATCACTGTATCACTACTGTTGAAGAACAGACCCTGTAGAACACCACATACATTACTGTAGCACTACTGTTGAAGAACAGGCCCTGTAGAACACCACATACATCACTGTAGCACTACTGTTGAAAAAACAGGCCCTGTGGAACACCACATACATCACTGTAGCACTACTGATGAAGAACAGGCCCTGTAGAACACCACATACATCACTGTATCACTACTGTTGAAGAACAGACCCTGTAGAACACCACATACATCACTGTAGCACTACTGTTGAAGAACAGGCCCTGTAGAACACCACATACATCACTGTAGCACTACTGTTGAAAAACAGGCCCTGTAGAACACCACATACATCACTGTAGCACTACTGTTGAAGAACAGGCCCTGTAGAACACCACATACATCACTGTAGCACTACTGTTGAAAAACAGGCCCTGTAGAACACCACATACATCACTGTAGCACTACTGTTGAAGAACAGGCCCTGTAGAACACCACATACATCACTGTAGCACTACTGTTGAAGAACAGGCCCTGTAGAACACCACATACATCACTGTAGCACTACTGTTGAAGAAAAAGCCCTGTAGAACACCACATACATCACTGTAGCACTACTGTTGAAGAACAGGCCCTGTAGAACACCACATACATCACTGTAGCACTACTGTTGAAGAACAGGCCCTGTAGAACACCACATACATCACTGTAGCACTACTGTTGAAGAACAGGCCCTGTAGAACACCACATACATCACTGTAGCACTACTGTTGAAGAACAGGCCCCGTAGAACACCACATACATCACTGTAGCACTACTATTGAGAACAGGCCCTGTAGAACACCACATACATCACTGTAGCACTACTGTTGAAGAACAGGCCCTGTAGAACACCACATACATCACTTTAGCACTACCGTTGAAGAACAGGCCCTGTAGAACACCACATACATCACTTTAGCACTACCTTTGAAGAACAGACCCTGTAGAACACCACATACATCACATTAGCACTACTGTTGAAAACAGGCCCTGTAGAACACCACATACATCACTGTAGCACTACTGTTGAAGAACAGGCCCTGTAGAACACCACATACATCACTGTAGCACTACTGTTGAAAAACAGGCCCTGTGGAACACCACATACATCACTGTAGCACTACTGATGAAGAACAGGCCCTGTAGAACACCACATACATAACTGTATCACTACTGTTGAAGAACAGACCCTGTAGAACACCACATACATCACTGTAGCACTACTGTTGAAGAACAGGCCCTGTAGAACACCACATACATCACTGTATCACTACTGTTGAAGAACAGACCCTGTAGAACACCACATACATCACTGTAGCACTACTGTTGAAGAACAGGCCCTGTAGAACACCACATACATCACTGTAGCACTACTATTGAAAAAACAGGCCTTGTAGAACACCACATACATCACTGTAGCACTACTGTTGAAGAACAGGCCCTGTGGAACACCACATACATCACTGTAGCACTACTGTTGAAAAACAGGCCCTGTAGAACACCACATACATCACTGTAGCACTACCGTTGAAGAACCGACCCTGTAGAACACCACATACATCACTGTAGCACTCCTGTTGAAGAACAGGCCCTGTAGAACACCACATACATCACTGTAGCACTACCGTTGAAGAACAGGCCCTGTAGAACACCACATACATCACTGTAGCACTACTGTTGAAGAACAGGCCCCGTAGAACACCACATACATCACTGTAGCACTACTGTTGAAGAACAGGCCCTGTAGAACACCACATACATCACTGTAGCACTACTGTTGAAGAACAGGCCCTGTAGAACACCACATACATCACTGTAGCACTACTGTTGAAGAACAGGCCCCGTAGAACACCACATACATCACTGTAGCACTACTGTTGAAGAACAGGCCCCGTAGAACACCACGTACATCACTGTAGCACTACTGTTGAAGAACAGACCCTGTAGAACACCAGATACATCACTGTAGCACTACTGTTGAAGAACAGGCCCTGTAGAACACCACATACATCACTGTAGCACTACTGTTGAAAAACAGGCCCTGTGGAACACCACATACATCACTGTAGCACTACTGTTGAAGAACAGGCCCTGTAGAACACCACATACATCACTGTAGCACTACTGTTGAAGAACAGGCCCTGTAGAACACCACATACATCACTGTAGCACTACTGTTGAAAAACAGGCCCTGTAGAACACCACATACATCACTGTAGCACTACTGTTGAAGAACAGGCCCTGTAGAACACCACATACATCACTGTAGCACTACTGTTGAAGAACAGGCCCTGTAGAACACCACATACATCACTGTAGCACTACTGTTGAAGAACAGGCCCTGTAAAACACCACATACATCACTGTAGCACTACTGTTGAAGAACAGGCCCTGTAGAACACCACATACATCACTCTAGCACTACTGTTGAAGAAAAAGCCCTGTAGAACACCACATACATCACTGTAGCACTACTGTTGAAGAACAGGCCCTGTAGAACACCACATACATCACTGTAGCACTACTGTTGAAGAACAGGCCCTGTAGAACACCACATACATCACTGTAGCACTACTGTTGAAGAACAGGCCCTGTAGAACACCACATACATCACTGTAGCACTACTGTTGAAGAACAGGCCCCGTAGAACACCACATACATCACTGTAGCGCTACTGTTGAAGAACAGGCCCCGTGAGAACACCACATACATAACTGTAGGACTACTGTTGAAGAACAGGCCCCTGTAGAACACCACATACATCACTGTAGCACTACTGTTGAAGAACAGGCCCTGTAGAACACCACATACATCACTGTAGCACTACTGTTGAAGAACAGGCCCTGTAGAACACCACATACATCACTGTAGCACTACCTTTGAAGAACAGACCCTGTAGAACACCACATACATCACATTAGCACTACTGTTGAAAATAGGCCCTGTAGAACACCACATACATCACTGTAGCACTACTGTTGAAGAACAGGCCCTGTAGAACACCACATACATCACTGTAGCAACACTGTTGAAAAACAGGCCCTGTGGAACACCACATACATCACTGTAGCACTACTGACGAAGAACAGGCCCTGTAGAACACCACATACATAACTGTATCACTGCTGTTGAAGAACAGACCCTGTAGAACACCACATACATCACTGTAGCACTACTGTTGAAGAACAGGCCCTGTGGAACACCACATACATCACTGTAGCACTACTGATGAAGAACATGCCCTGTAGAACACCACATACATCACTGTATCACTACTGTTGAAGAACAGACCCTGTAGAACACCACATACATTACTGTAGCACTACTGTTGAAGAACAGGCCCTGTAGAACACCACATACATCACTGTAGCACTACTGTTGAAAAACAGGCCCTGTGGAACACCACATACATCACTGTAGCACTACTGATGAAGAACAGGCCCTGTAGAACACCACATACATCACTGTATCACTACTGTTGAAGAACAGACCCTGTAGAACACCACATACATCACTGTAGCACTACTGTTGAAGAACAGGCCCTGTAGAACACCACATACATCACTGTAGCACTACTGTTGAAGAACAGGCCCTGTAGAACACCACATACATCACTGTAGCACTACTGTTGAAGAACAGGCCCTGTAGAACACCACATACATCACTGTAGCACTACTGTTGAAAAACAGGCCCTGTAGAACACCACATACATCACTGTAGCACTACTGTTGAAGAACAGGCCCTGTAGAACACCACATACATCACTGTAGCACTACTGTTGAAGAACAGGCCCTGTAGAACACCACATACATCACTGTAGCACTACTGTTGAAGAAAAAGCCCTGTAGAACACCACATACATCACTGTAGCACTACTGTTGAAGAACAGGCCCTGTAGAACACACATACATCACTGTAGCACTACTGTTGAAGAACAGGCCCTGTAGAACACCACATACATCACTGTAGCACTAAGCTGTTGAAGAACAGGCCCTGTAGAACACCACATACATCACTGTAGCACTACTGTTGAAGAACAGGCCCCGGAGAACACCACATACATCACTGTAGCACTACTGTTGAAGAACAGGCCCAGTAGAACACCACATACATAACTGTAGCACTACTGTTGAAGAACAGGCCCTGTAGAACACCACATACATCACTTTAGCACACCTTTGAAGAACAGACCCTGTAGAACACCACATACATCACATTAGCACTACTGTTGAAAACAGGCCCTGTAGAACACCACATACATCACTGTAGCACTACTGTTGAAGAACAGGCCCTGTAGAACACCACATACATCACTGTAGCACTAGTGTTGAAAAACAGGCCCTGTGGAACACCACATACATCACTGTAGCACTACTGATGAAGAACAGGCCCTGTAGAACACCACATACATAACTGTATCACTACTGTTGAAGAACAGACCCTGTAGAACACACATACATCACTGTAGCACTACTGTTGAAGAACAGGCCCTGTAGAACACCACATACATCACTGTATCACTACTGTTGAAGAACAGACCCTGTAGAACACCACATACATCACTGTAGCACTACTGTTGAAGAACAGGCCCTGTAGAACACCACATACATCACTGTAGCACTACTATTGAAAAAACAGGCCTTGTAGAACACCACATACATCACTGTAGCACTACTGTTGAAGAACAGGCCCTGTGGAACACCACATACATCACTGTAGCACTACTGTTGAAGAACAGGCCCTGTAGAACACCACATACATCACTGTAGTACTACTTGAAGAACAGACCCTGTAGAACACCACATACATCACTGTAGCACTACTGTTGAAGAACAGGCCCTGTAGAACACCACATACATCACTGTAGCACTACTGTTGAAGAACAGGCCCTGTAGAACACCACATACATCACTGTAGCACTACTGTTGAAAAACAGGCCCTGTGGAACACCACATACATCACTGTAGACTGTCTGATGAAGAACAGGCCCTGTAGAACACCACATACATAACTGTATCACTACTGTTGAAGAACAGACCCGTAGAACACCACATACATCACTGTAGCACTACTGTTGAAGAACAGGCCCGTAGAACACCACATACATCACTGTATCACTACTGT
Organism: Coregonus clupeaformis; assembly: GCF_020615455.1. Taxonomy (NCBI): domain Eukaryota; kingdom Metazoa; phylum Chordata; class Actinopteri; order Salmoniformes; family Salmonidae; genus Coregonus; species Coregonus clupeaformis. Next base: position 5,929,416 of record NC_059219.1, read on the forward strand.
TGAAGAACAGACCCTGTAGAACACCACATACATCACTGTAGCACTACTGTTGAAGAACAGGCCCGTAGAACACCACATACATCACTGTAGCACTACTATTGAAAAACAGGCCTTGTAGAACACCACATACATCACTGTAGCACTACTGTTGAAGAACAGGCCCTGTGGAACACCACATACATCACTGTAGCACTACTGTTGAAAAACAGGCCCTGTAGAACACCACATACATCACTGTAGCACTACCGTTGAAGAACCGACCCTGTAGAACACCACATACAACATCACTGTAGCACTCCTGTTGAAGAACAGGCCCTGTAGAACACCACATACATCACTGTAGCACTACTGTTGAAGAACAGGCCCTGTAGAACACCACATACATCACTGTAGCACTACTGTTGAAGAACAGGCCCCGTAGAACACCACATACATCACTGTAGCACTACTGTTGAAGAACAGGCCCGTAGAACACCACATACATCACTGTAGCACTACTGTTGAAGAACAGGCCCTGTAGAACACCACATACATCACTGTAGCACTACTGTTGAAGAACAGGCCCCGTAGAACACCACATACATCACTGTAGCACTACTGTTGAAGAACAGGCCCCGTAGGAACACCACGTACATCACTGTAGCACTACTGTTGAAGAACAGACCCTGTAGAACACCAGATACATCACTGTAGCACTACTGTTGAAGAACAGGCCCTGTAGAACACCACATACATCACTGTAGCACTACTGTTGAAAAACAGGCCCTGTGGAACACCACATTACATCACTGTAGCACTACTGTTGAAGAACAGACCCTGTAGAACACCACATACATCACTGTAGCACTATTGTTGAAGAACAGGCCCTGTAGAACACCACATACATCACTGTAGCACTACTGTTGAAAAACAGGCCCGTAGAACACCACATACATCACTGTAGCACTACTGTTGAAGAACAGGCCCTAGAACACCACATACATCACTGTAGCACTACTGTTGAAGAACAGGCCCCTGTAGAACACCACATACATCACTGTAGCACTACTGTTGAAGAACAGGCCATGTAGAACACCACATACATCACTCTAGCACTACTGTTGAAGAAAAAGCCCTGTAGAACACCACATTCATCACTGTAGCACTGCTGTTGGAAGAACAGTCCTGTAGAACACAACATACATCACTGTAGCACTACTGTTGAAGAACAGGCCCTGTAGAACACCACATACATCACTGTAGCACTACTGTTGAAGTACAGGCCTGTAGAACACCACATACATCACTGTAGCACTACTGTTGAAGAACAGGCCCTGTAGAACACCACATACATCACTGTAGCACTACTGTTGAAGAACAGACCATGTAGAACATCACATACATCACTGTAGCACTACTGTTGAAGAACAGGCCCTGTAGAACATCACATACATCACTGTAGCACTATAGTTGAAGAACAGGCCCTGTAGGACACCACATACATCACTGTAGCACTACTGTTGAAGAACAGGCCCTGTAGAACACCACATACATACCTGTAGCAGTACTGTTGATGAACAGGCCCTGCAGAACACCACATACATCACTGTAGCACTACTGTTGAAGAACAGGCCGTAGAACACCACATACATCACTGTAGCACTACTGTTAAAGAACAGGCCCTGTAGAACACCACATACATCACTGTAGCTCTACTGTTGGAAGAACAGGCCCGTAGAACACCACATACATCACTGTAGCACTACTGTTGAAGAACAGGCCCTGTAGAACATCACATACATCACTGTAGCACTATTGTTGAAGAACAGGCCCTGTAGGACACCACATACATCACTGTAGCACTACTGTTGAAGAACAGGCCCCGTTGAACACCACATACATCACTGTAGCACTACTGTTGAAGAACAGGCCCTGCAGAACACCACATACATCACTGTAGCAGTACTGTTGAAGAACAGGCCCTGCAGAACACCACATACATCACTGTAGCACTACTGTTGAAGAACAGGCCCTGTAGAACACCACATACATCACTGTAGCACTACTGTTGAAGAACAGATCCTGTAGAACACCACATACATCACTGTAGCACTACTGTTGAAGAACAGGCCCTGTAGAATGACAATAACAGGATTCCTGGCTGGCTGGCTCAGATACTGTAGGCTAGTACACATTATAGAATGGCTTCATTTGATCACATTCATAAAGACATGGTCAGGAGCACACAAAAATCCTCTCTTCCCCAAAACCATCCAGGAAGTTCACTCCATTGCTTTTGAGTTACATAAATTTTCCACAATTATTCAATCACTAGATATATAATAAACAACCCCAATCACTAAAGTTTCAAGTTGGTCAGATAATGTGCTGTTGTATTATGTGTCGTAGTATGTGTCGTACCACAACTGTCCAGGGGACCTGAGGGATCCTGTTGTAAGCCATGGTCAGGTAGATGATAAGGAAGATGACTGTAGGACCCAGTACAAGATGGCCACAAACATGACCCACCCAAAGGCAGACTATGGTATTATTTTATGTATCATTAAGGCACATGTAGGGAGATGCCAAAGGTAAAATATAATAAACATGTTTGATATTTTATAATCCAGATACATGCTTAAATAAGGAATATAGACATGTAGTATATGCTGTGTTTTAAATGAATGCATGTGTTCTTTCACAGAGGCTCTCAACAGTGTGCATTACATTAGTTCTTTTTTAAGAAGGGGCCTAAGCCATGCAGCCAATAGAATGATAGAATGAGAGGCTTCATATAGAAAAAAAGCATTCATGACCTTTTAGAGTGGACATTGTGTGACAGCTGGACGTTGAAAAAGAAGGGTGGTGCAGAAACTAAAATAAGTTAGGAAAATGTACGCATGTTTGTTCATTTGTGTGTATATAAGAGATCTCTAAGCCAGAGAGAGACAGTTGTTCCATGGAGCAAGCGTGGCTTTGTTATGCAATAAATTCTTGGATTCACAAGCTCTGGTGTCTTGGAGAGATATTTTTGAGTTGATTAATTATTAGTCAAATATTTCTACGACAAGACACACGGAAGTAGTTTGTCCCCGCTATCAGCATCCATACCAGCAGACCAAACACCCGAGGGGACAGGGAAGCACATAGTTAGCATTCCAAATGGCACCTATTCTTTATAGTGCACTACTTTTGAACAGGGTCATATAGCTCTGGTAAAAAGTAGTGCACTATAAGGGAATAGGGTGCCATTTGGGACGTACCCATAGTCAGTGATAGCTGTGCTCTGGTGGTGTCTACTTTATCGTGTATTTAAATGCATTTGCTGTGCTTATCTTGATGGCATACTGTAGAAAGAGATTACAATGAAAGGAAATAATACAGCCTAAGGCAAATCAAATAACAGTTTATTGGCATATGCACAGGATCCAGTGAAGGGTAGAGTGATCTGTTTACCTGCAAGCTCTCATCTAAAACAGTACAACAGCTATATAAAACATAATTGCCAAGTGGTTTTTCATAGTTTGTATTTCTGGAACAGAAACTAACCCCACAGCTGACTGACACCTATCTGAGTCTGACAGCATTCTGAAAGAATGTCGTAACACATTGATTATGATAAATCTATAGATGCAGTTTGTTATAATGCGTGCACTGTAAATAATGGGAAGGTTTGTCCTCTGTTGCACTCCAAACCTCCCTTCCTGTTATTAAAATAAAATAATGTTTCATTGGTTGCTTCGTGTCACAGGGCAAAAAAGACTGTCTAGCCTACGTGGAAGAGGAGACTTTTGGTCACATTCTCCCCTGATGCTGGAAGGAAAAGGGACAATGAAACTGACCTTGTTTCTAAACAACTTCCTTTCCAGTGAAAACAAAACACTGTACTGAGACCATTGTCTGTCTACACAGAAAGTAGCCTATGTTACAGAAAGTAGTCTAAATTACAGACAGTAGTCTTATTACAGAAAGTCACCTATATTACTAGCATATATTACAGGAAGTAGGTTGACACATTATGTTCATTTCTCTCCAGTTATATTTCCTTGAACATTTTGAAATAATTGAACCTTCAGTTCAGTGCAGTGTTCAATACGATGTCACGTCACCGTCTGTGAAAAACGGTCATACAGGTCACACAGCATATCTAAAATGTGTATAAAATGCACATAAAATATACAGGTTGAACAGTATGCAAATCTGTTTAAAAGTACTTGGATTCAGCAAATGCCAAATTCTTCCTTTATCAGAACTAATGTGCCCCCTATGATAAGGGTACAATTAGGCCATGTGATACAAGGTATGAACAATACAAAAATTTCTGATCATCATAATGTGTTTAATTTGTTTAATCAACAAAGCAGAAGATGCGAGCTTCAACTGGTAGCCAGTGGAGTGTGCGGAGGAGCAGGGTGACGGAGAGAACTTGGGAAGGTTGAATCAGACGGGCTGCGGCATTCTGGATGAGTTGTAGGGGGTTTCATGGCACAGGCAGGGAGCCCAGCCAACAGCGGAGTTGCAGTAATCCAAACGGGAGATGACAAGTGCCTGGATTAGGACCTGTGCGCTTCCTGTGTAAGGCAGGGTCAGTACTCTCCGAATGTTGTAGAGCATGAACCTACAGGATCGGGTCACCGCCTTGATGTTAGCGGAGAACGACAGGGTGTTGTCCAGGGTCACGCCAAGGCTCTTCACACTCTGGGAGGAGGACACAACGGAGTTGTCAACCGTGATGGCGAGATCATGGAACGGGAAGTCCTTCGGAGGAAGAGCAGTCCGTCTTGCCAAGGTTCAGCTTGAGGTGGTGATCCGTCATCCCAATATGATATGTCTGCCAGACATGCAGAGATGCGATTCGCGCACCTGGTTATCAGAAGGGGGAAAGGAGAAGATTAGTTGTGTGTCTGCGTAGCGATGATAGGGAGAGGCCATGTGAGGATATGACAGAGGCCAATGACTTGGTGTATAGCGAGAATAGGAGAGGGCCTAGAACTGAGCCTGGGGACACCAGTGGTGGACGTGATGCGGAGACAGCCTCGCCCGCCATGGTAGGAGCGACCGGTCAGGTAGGACGCAATCCAAGAGTGAGCCGTGACGGAGATGCCCAGCTCGGAGAGGGGTGGAGAGGAGGATCTGATGGTTCACAGTATCAAAGGCAGCAGACAGGTCTAGAAGGACAAGAGCAGAGGAGAGAGAGTTAGCTTTAGCAGTCGGGGAGCCTCCGTGACACAGAGAAGGGATACTGGTCTGTAGTTGTTGACATCAGAATCGGTGTTGGTTTTTTGAGAAGGGGTGCAACTCTCGCTTGAAGATGGAAGGGACATAACCAGCGGTCAAGGATGAGTTGATCAGCGAGGTGAGGTAAGGGAGAAGGTCACGGAGATGGTCTGGAGAAGAGAGGAGGGGATAGGGTCAAGCGGGCAGGTTGTTGGGCGGCCGGCCGTCACAAGCTCGCAAGATTTTATCTGGAGAGAGTCTTACAGTTAGTGAGTGCATACATCATTTTATATATTTGGTGGGAATCGAACCCATAACCCTGGCGTTGCAAACGCCAGCTCTACCAACTGAGCTACATCCCTGCGGCCATTCCTCCTGTCGTAAGCCAGAGTAGAGGTGTAAAAGTTTTCCGCGATGCTGCTGGTAGACGTTATCACAGTGGGCGTCGCTGCGCCTTCCATCTTCAATACGATCTACCGCTTTTGGATCCTGCCCTCTGAATTAAGGAAGGTTGGAAAGAGGGCCATGACGCGTCTTTTCCTGTGTAGGCAACAAGACTTCTGCGGAACTCTGTACATTTGTTGTGAAACAACTCGTTTTTGTTTATTGTAGATAATAATATCTGTGACCTGTATGAATGTTATTCTGTCGTCATATAACAAAGCCTACTGTATGTTCCAGAATTTGGTCAGTTAGCCCCTATACCATTCCCAAAATGTCACTGTTGAGAGTGGTTGCATAAATAGGAACTTATTTATGATGATAGTCAAATCGGTGTGCCAGAAACTATTGCCATTTCATGCTCGAATAGAGTTGGTTATGTTTTGCTATATGTGCTGTTTTTTCCGATGACCCGAGCAGGAGCAATCTACAGTCAAAGACTGAAGAGAGACCTAGCCAGTAGACTGCAGATTGCAGTTTGAAACTGCAGTAAAGTGCAGTAACTGCTGTCGGCTGTGTTATTTTAGATGCAGTAATTGCTGCATTCTGCAGTTATACTGCACTCCGAACTGCTGCACTCCCGACTGCAATATTTTTTCGTAAGGGCTATGACAGCAGGTGGGATCTCACTTCAAAAAGGGAGTGCACAATGCAGACTAGCTGTGAATTATTAATTTACTAAACTTCGTAGTCACACTCTTTCTCAAACAGATACAATACAGTGTGCCATTTGGTCAAACAGCACAGTGTGTGTTCCAGTTAACCACTGTCTGGACCTGCTGGAGCATTGTCCAATAAGAACAGAGCTCCGGGCAGCTGGAGCGGAAATGGAAGACAACTAGACTCCTGCGGACCTGGCATCTTTACACTCCCTCCTCTCTACATTTTCTTCATCTGTTTCTGCTGCTAAGGCCACTTTCTACCACTCTAAATTCCAAGCATCTGCCTCTAACCCTAGGAAGCTCTTTGCTTACATTCTCCTCCCTGCTGAATCCCCCTCCTCCTCCCTCTCTGTGGATGACTTCGTCAACCATTTTGAAAAAGAAGGTTGACGACATCCGATCCTCGCTTGTTAAGTCAAATGACACTGCTGGTCCTGCTCACACTGCCCTACCCTATGCTTCGACTTCTTTCTCCTCTCTCTCCCAGATAAAAATCTTCGCGACTTGTGACGGCAGGTCGCCAACAACCTGCCCGCAAAGACCCTATCCTCCTCTCTTCTCCAGACCATCTCCGGTGACCTTCTCCCTTACCTCACCTCGCTGATCAACTCATCCTTGACCGTTGGCTATGTCCCTTCCCGTCTTCAAGAGAGCGAGAGTTGCACCCCTTCTCAAAAAAACAACACTCGACCTCTGATGTCAACAACTACAGACCAGTATCCCTTCTTTCTTTTCTCTCCAAAACTATTGAGTGTGCCGTCTTTAGTCAACTCTAGCTTTATCTCTCTCAGAATGACCTTCTTGATCCGAACCAGTCAGGTTTCAAGACTGGTCATTCAACTGAGACTGCTCTTCTCTGTGTCACGGAGGCTCTCCGCATTGCTAAAGCTAACTCTCTCTCCTCTGCTCTTGTCCTTCTAGACCTGTCTGCTGCCTTTTATACTGTGAACCATCAGATCCTCCTCTCCACCCTCTCCGAGCTGGGCATCTCCCGGCGCGGCTCACTCTTGGATTACGTCCTACCTGACCGGACGCTCCTATAACTGGCGGGGCGAGAAGCTGCCCCCCGCACCACGGTCTCACCACTGGTGTCCCCCAGGGCTCAGCTCCAGGCCCCCATCTCGCTATACAATAAGTCACTCTGGCTCTGGCAATCCTAGGTCCTATCATTGCTACGCAGACCGACACACAACTAATCTTCTCTTACGATAACAGGTGGGAATGATTCTGCATGTTGAGACAATAGATGGATGAACGATCCCCACCTCAAGCTGAACCTGGGCAAGACAGAGCGTGCTCTTCCTCCCGGGAAGGACTGCCTGCTCCATGATCTCGCTATCACGGCTGACAACTGTGTCCCCTCAGAGTGCGAAGAGCCTGGCGTGAGTCCCTGGAGAACCTGTTTTCCTAAATCAAGGTGGTGACCCGATCCCTGTAGGTTCAAGTCTACAACATTGGAGAGTACGAACCCTGCCTTACACAGGAAGCGGACAGTCTAATCCAGGCACTTGTCATCTCCGCTGGATTACGGCAACCGCTGCTGGCTGGGCCTCCTGCCCGTGCCATGAAATCCCTACAACTCATCTAGAATGCTGCAGCCGCCTGGCGTTCAACCTTCCAATCTCTACGTCACCCCGCTCCTCCGCACACTCCACTGGCTTCCAGTTGAAGTGCATTTTGCTAAAGACCATGGTGCTTGCCTAAGACTGTGAGGGGAACGGCACCTCCACTTCAGGCTCTGATCAGTTACACCAAACGAGGGCATTGCGCATCCACCTCTGGATGGGCTCCACCTCGGGAAACCAGCCCACTCAAAAGTTGTGGAACAAGGTGGAACAAGCTCCCCACGACGCCAGGACAGCAGAGTCACTCACTCACCTTCCGGAGACATTTGAAACCCCACCTCTTTAAGGAATACTGGGAAGGATAAAGTAATCCTTCTACCCCCATTACCCCAACCCCACACACCCCCAATCATTTAAATAGTATAAAATTAATGTATAGGATAAGTGAATGACTAATTGTAAGTGTTGGAAAGATGGAAATGAGTAAATGTAAATGTGTAAATAAGGACCGTAGTCCTACCACTGTCTGGACCTGCTGGTAAATGTAATAAGGACCATAATTCTGGCCTAATGTACTTAAATCAGACAGTTGATGATGCCGGTTAATATTGATTAGTTACACTCTTCAGTTGGAAACCGAGTATCAGACTCATGTCCTAGTGTGACAGCAAAAAATGTTTGTGGTGAGTGTTAAATATAAGCAGATGGCAGGCTATATAGACAGTAAAGATCATGGGGAAAGGCAAAGGAAAATGTGAAAACAGCTTGAAATCTTAACTACAACGCTTGGATAGTTTAACAACCAACTATAACAATACTGAAATAGGCTATGTAATTACATCAAACATTATAATATTATACATGTGTTAATATTGCTAAGAAAAAGAATATTGGATAAAAGTTCACTCCTGTAACAAACTGAAGGCCAGGGACAGGGGTGAGAGAGCAGAGGAGAGAGGCATTGTGTAGTTAATTTGTAGTTATTGAGAACCCCCCTCATCACGAATAAATAAATGGAAAACAGGATTTTTTATCAATTAATTCACAAGTGAATTGTGAATGTGCTACATCTTGTGACATTTTTTGTTGTTGTTTTAATTCACGGCCATATACCCACATGGTATGGAGGCCAAAATATCACTGGGACACTCCATAGTAACCTTTTAATCAAACGCACATCTACTTGTTGTTTGCATTTTTTATTTATGATTATAAACGGTGGGGTAATTTGAATGGATTGTTAAAAGATGTAGTGGTGAATATCACAAGTGTCACGTAATAAGCCGAGGTGCCCCTCCTCTGCTCCTCGGCAGGTTCGGGTTGCATGAGTAAGTAGATGATGTAATAAATTGAATATATACATGATTCTTACCATTATGCTTATTTGTGTCCTATAATTACCTTGTTACCCAGAGCTACCGTGTTACGTTGGGTGAGTGTTGTTTCCCAGCGTGGAGGGTTTGTTATGGTTGAATTTTGTGGTAAATATACCAGTTCGTTGCGCCGATTCGCACCACTTCACCAGAGTGAAGAATAGATACTTATGGAGTAGAGGACCCGATCCCAGCGACTCGGTGGAGGAACGCATCCAGCAGCACTCGACCATGCTGCAGGCTTTAGGTTGGCATGGATCGAGTGGTGAACACCATGACGATCGACGGGAGAGAAGGGGTTGAACTTCCCCCCCCCTCATTTCTCATCAAGACCATCAAACCCTGGATCCAGTGGAATCGGCTCGTCGAGGGAATATTATGGGACAGCTGTGGGTTTAAGGGCTCTCTGCTCCAGGTGGAGCTTTACTGGGAAACGATCACCGCCTCGGGATAGAAGGGCGAGTCGCCCCATTCGTCTGTGGGCAGAGACGAATGGGCCAAACGGGAGTGGGGGGGAAGAGAATGAGGATTAGAGATTTGGAGGATATCGGGAGGGGAGAGCGGGCGGGGGAGCATCTGTTTCACCAGACAGGGAGGAGGAGCGCACAGGACTTCGCCTGGATTTAGGACACTGGCACCAGCGCGGGATGGAATGAGAGGGCCCGATTGACCACTACGGCAACGGGAGGAGGAGGAGCTGGCCAGCAGGGACACAAACAAACCTGACCAGCTGGTAGATTGAGATTGGGATAACCGTTGGCCACGCGGACGTGGATAGGGTGTAGTATCCCCCCAGCACTCGACTCACCCCCATGGAGCTTGGAGGTGCTGATGTGGAGAGACTCGGCAAGGAGGGCCCCTGCACTGAACCGTGGCCGGAGAGGACACACATGGGGCCGGTGCAGGAGAGGACCCAGGGAACGAGGCAGCAGGAGGCCCGGGGACATCCAGGTGAGAGTAGGCACTCACCTCAACCAGAGCCCCCTGTTGGTAATGAGTAATGTAATTTCCTGGGTTTTTTTCTACATTCCCAGCATAAGGACGAGTGAAAGGGGAATTTTATGGATAGGCCATGGGGTGAGAAAATTAGGGATTTATATTTGTAGATGTGTCCAACGCGCCCTAGATAGTCGCCTTAGGGTAGGGTATGGTTAGGGAGGTTACAGTTCACTCCGGAGTGGAGACGAGGGGGTCATGAGGAGAGAATGAGTCTCTTCCTTATCGATTCTCTGCGTTTCCGGGGTGTGGGGCTCTGGTAGCAACCATGACCCCAGGATTTCGTGGAAACGAGGGCTTTAAGGGATGGTAACTCAGTGCTTGGGAAGGGGAGATGTTCGAGGGGAAGGAGAGTAAACCAGTTGGCTCCACTGCCTCCAAGTTTTTTTTTGAGAAGAAGGATGGAGGTTTACGGCATTGACTATCGAGGTAAATCAGATAACCGAAAATAAGCTATGCTGTACTCTCATAGCTAGTATGACGGAGTATTGCAGGAGCTTATGATCAGGAGCGTGGGTGTATAATCTGGTTCGTATCCGGGAAGGGGACGAGGGAAGATGGCATTTAGTACACTCTGAGTACTATGAGCTACTTCATGTCCGCGACGGGCGATGAATGCTCCTAGGTCTTTCAATCCTTTGTATAGATTAGGGATTGCACGGACAGGATGTAGTGGTGTTTATAGATGATATTCTCATTACTCCCCTACACGCGACATGAGATTGTCCTGGTGCGCAAGGTGCTTGGTAGACTGTTGAGATGAATGAAGGTGAGAAATGTGTTTTAAACAGTCGTCTCCTTCTTTAGGATAGCTTGTCAGAGTAGGGTCGAGATGGAGGGAGCATTTCAGCGATGGAATGGGATCTACCACGGTAAAGAGTCAGTGATTTTTGGGGTTTGACAACTACTACCGGAGATTTATCCGGGCTTTGGTGTGTAGCAGCTCCCATAACCTCTTTGCTGAAGGGGAGGTGGCCTGCAGTGGTCGGAGCCGAGGCGGAATGGGCTTTAGTAGCTGGAAGGGTCAGTTCTCCCGTGCTGGCTCATCCGGAGCCTTCCTTGCAAACAGTGAGGTGGAGGTGAGGCTGGGATAGGAGCCGTAGCTGTTAGGCTGAGCCCAAACTCCGCCCGTGCTTTCTTTTCGAAGAAGCGAGTGGAGCAAAAAAAAACTAGGATGTGGGGGGACGGGAGCTGTTAGCTGCTGTGAAAGCTCTTAGGGTGGAGACATTGGCTTGAGGGGGAAAACACCCTTTTCTCATTTTGATGACACCTAATCTGGGAGTACATAGGGCAGCAGATGAGACTGAACCTCTAGGCAAGGTGGGCCATGTTTTTTACGATTTTGTGTTCACCTTATCGACAGACCAGGTTCCCAGAATGTTAAGGCAGACGCTCTTGTCTGCCAAAAGGATCAGGAGGAGCGGACCAGGGAGCCCAGACAAACTGGGTGGCACCGGGTATGGGGAGGTTGACGGGAATCGAAGGGGGAACGGAGCCCACTCCCAGTGTCCAGTGGGTCGTGTGTACGCTCCGCCTGAGGTTCGCGATTGTTTGATCTATTGGGCTCACACGCTACCCTCTGGACAACTTGGCATCGAAGGGACAGGGCAAGGTTGAGTGGGAAAGTATGGTGGCCTACCTTAGCTCAGGTGAGGAGGGCCAGGTGTTTCTTCCTTGCTCCGGGTGTGCGCCAGTGCAAGGCACCTAAACACCTGCCCAGAGGGAAATTAAACCCCCCCCCGCAACGGGTCACACCTATCGGGGACTTTGTTACGATTTACAAGGTAACGCTCATGATCCTGGTCGTGTGGATCGGTTTTTAATTGTTATTCCTTTGACGTTTCCTACTGCCCTACAGACGTGGGAGGCCCTGTTACACAGTTCGGGCACTACGGGGTACCTGGAGGATATAGTGTTGGATCGGGTCCCCAGTTTATATCAAGGGTCTGGAAGGGCTCATGGACCATCTGGGGGTCTCGGCTCAGCCTGACTCAGTGTTACCGAATAATGGGCAGGTGGGAAAGAGTAAAACCAGGATGTGGGGTAGGTTTTGAGGTATATTGCCAGGAGGCAGGATTGGTATTAATGGGAGAGATGGCAAAAATTCCCCCCCTGCCACTCCTCCACTGACCTGTCTCCCTTTCAGTGTGTACTAGGTTACAAGCCGGTCCTGGCACCATGGCATCAGAGCCAGATCGTAGGGTAACCTGCGGTGGATGAATGGTTTTGAAGCGCTCGGAGGAGACATGGAACGCCGCCCATGTACGCTAAAGGGTATAGGAGACAGAAGAGAGTGCAGAAGCCACAGTGAGGCTCAGGTGCCTGCACCGGTGACGGGTTGGCTCACGACTCCGAAACCTGCCCCCTTCGCCTGCCTCTGCCGGAAGCTGGGCCAGCGCTCAGGGGGCTCAGTCCTGAGGAGGTTGAACAAGGTTTGTTATAGGTTACAACTCTCCCCTGATTACCGTAGGATAACCCCTCGGCCATGTGTCTCTCCTCAGGCCGGGTGGTAGCTGGTCCGCTTCCAGGAGTTCGAGGTGGGGGAGTTCTCCGTTGACATCGAGGGGGCACCGGTACTCGGCCCATTCCATTCTGGATTTAAGTGCGTGGGTGGGAGGCCTGCAGTTTCTCGAGGGTAATGGAACGGTCCAGGAGGGACATCCAAAACCCCCTCCTTGTCAAGGGATTTCCCATCGCCGTCATCTGACTCGCCTCTGCTCCAAGGTCCCAGCTGTAAACTAACCTGACTCAATCTTATAAACCAGTGAACTGTTAGAATCAGGTGTATAGATTAGGTAGAATAAAACTATAGGATGGGAGTTTCAGAAAATAGGTTGAGAGTCTAATAAGATTCTATGTATGGTGCATTATTTTATGGAGAATATAGACATTTAGTTGTGTGTTGATAGGTTTGATGAATCAGCTCAAGGACAATTGAGCCCATAATGGGGCCAACTGCAGCAGAGAATCACAAGCGAGATCTTTCTGTCGCTGAATGCTTTGTTCTGAAAAGAGTTAATGCTCAGATACACCTGCATTCCAATATAGGACAGATATGTTGTTACAATAAGAAAACAGCATCAATGCATACATTATGCATATTATTAACTAATTATAAACTCTCAGACAGTTATTTATTAGGTAAAATATCTCCCAGGTTGGACCCTCATTTGCCTCCACAACAGACTGAATTATTTGGGGCATGGATTCTACAAGTTGTAAATACTGTGAGGGATGTTGGTCATGATGAACGATGGCGCCACACAGCTTGGGAAAGATTGGATGGCGGTGCACCACCACTACCAGCCTGTACCATTGACAAAATGCAGATAATCATGGACTCATGCTGTTTGACACGATACAACCTGCCATCAGCATGATACAACAGGAATTGGATTTTTGACTGCCAATACTCTTGCACTCTCAATTGTCAGTGATGGTGATTGTGTGCCCACTGGAGCAGTTTCTTCTTGGTTTTTAGCTGATAGGAGTGGAACCCAATGTGGTGCGCCTGATGCAATAGCCCAAGACAAGAAGAGTTGCGAATTAGATCTCTGCTCACCTCTGTTGTGTACTGCAACAATATTTGTCTGTCGGTAGCCCGCCTGTTAGCTTGCAAGATTCTTGCCATTCTCCTCGACCTTCATCAACAAGCTGGCCTACAGGACAGCCGCTTTGCCTGGATGGGTGGTGTTTGTTGCACCACTTTTTGCAAACCCTAGACATTGCCGTGGCATGAAAAGCCGGATCCTGCGTGCCTGGC